>NC_048597.1:6461475-6486475 GCF_003668045.3 Cricetulus griseus | reverse complement strand
GGCGTAGGAAAGGGGGTACCAAAAACAACTTGCTGTTTTCATATGGTCTCGGGGAAAACTGTGCACAATGTCCTGACAAGTTTCTTTCTTTCTTTTCTTTTTTTTTTTTTAAATTAAGCTAAGCTCACCCTGAGCCTCGGCCCCCCGAGGTCCTGCAGCTTTAATTGTGTTCAGTATGATCTGGCTAACAATATGTCTTGATAAATGTGAATGGCGATCCAGCGCGCGGCTCCCCTTGGCATTGCCGCAAAGCCAGGCCTCGCTTTAGTGAACCGGTTCAGGAATGTGGGTTAATTCGGCCGACCCTTTTACCCCCACAGCTCTGTTTTTGTGAGGTTGGCAGAAACTGACACGTTTTCTTTTGCTTAATTAAGTTGTTCAGTAGAAGGCTGGTCAAACAGTTGCGTCTACGTGGGGAGTCCGGGGATGCGCAGAAAGCCGTGGGCGTTTCCAACATAAAAAGGGGGATTCTGTTATTGTTTGGGTGTAGACGGGTCATTTTTTCAAAGTTACTGCTGCCTGAGTGACCACAACCTTGCGCACAGCCCTGAAAGGACATAAAGCTTCTTAAACACAACTACCTTGGGTTCCAAAGTGTATTTTTAAAAGGAGAGCTTGAGCGCACAAGGGAAAAAGAGCTAGGGAGACACGAAGCAGCGACGTTGTGTGGAATTTTATTCCATCCTAGACCTTCCCCTCCTCTTTCTTTCTTTTCTTCCTTCCTTCCTTTCTTTCTTTTTTTTCCTTTCTTTCTTTCTAAGGCAAAGCACGGGGCTCATTTAAATAAGAGATACTACGATTTGGGGCTGGTAAGATGCAACTCTTGCTTTTCAATCAGTCAAAAAAGACTGGTAGCCAAGGGGCTTGTCTTGGCACTGAGCAGAGAAATGGGTCTTAGGCACCATGTTCCAGGCATCAGGGCTGGTGAAATTCATCCCCAAACCCAGCCAGTGACATTCCTGCTTTCGTTCCTTGCTGATGTTATGACAACCACAAACAATATGGGTCTCATGGGTATTCAGAGGACCTGGGTATCTGATGCCAGCATCCCCCATCTCGTTTGGAAACCCCAGTGCATCTAATTCAATCACCTTTGTCATTCATGTGCAGACCCCCCCCAAGCCCCGTGTTCTAAGGATGTTTATTTGGTCACTAGATTTTTACTTACTGCACACGCTATGCGTTGTTATTAAGGAAAGGCATGTGCCTGAGACAGGGCCACTTCCAAAACAGTGGCCATGAATCCTTATCAACACCTTTGTGCCTCGGTTTACCAATAGCAGCAGGCCCAACACTATCTACAGAGCCAGCTCTTCACATATATTTCTCAGCTTACTCTGTGTTTCCCTCACACTCCACAAGCACTGTCATTAACTAGACCAACAATGCAGTTTTCAAGTTATGAACCCCACGTTCTCATGGAATGTGCCTCCGAATTGTGGCGCTTGCGTGCTCGGGGTCTCTACGAAGGACCATTCTGCCTGCTGTGCAGAGACCCACATTCAACTTTCCTGCCAGCCTTTTCTTCTGGGGAGGGAGAAGACCTCTCCAGAGTTAAATGTTTCCATGGTTTCCCTTCATGTTTTCATCACTTCTTTTAACATAGACGAAAGAGTGAGCTGACAATGTGGTTGACTTGAATTGTATGAATGGCAAATGGTATAAAAAACTCTGTTTTGGGATATAAGTTACCATGATCAACAGTCTACACTGATGTCAAGTAAAATGAATTTTTCTTTTCCTTTTGAGGGGAAGGTGGTCCTGAGTATCTTGCATGCTAGGCACGTGCTCTACCACTGAGCTGTAGCCCAGCCCCTACGTCGCTGACTATAAGTAATATCTGCTATTTTCAGACATCTCCAGAGATCTTTGCATACCCTGGGTGTTTAGGTTGTGCACATTCAGGTTCCAACCTTCCAAAACACACACACACACACACACACACACACACACACACACACACACACGTATGAAAGTATGCATGCACTCATGTATCAAGGTCCTTCCAGTCTGTCCTTGGAGGGTGGGTTTAGAAATCCTGCTGTGTATATGAGCTACAGATAATGTTGGGTGTTGGTCTTCAGCTTCTGCCTTGTTTGAATCGACCACTGCACACTCCAGGCTAAGTCACCATTTCTTGGTAGGACTCCTGCGGCTGTGCAATGCTAATGTACAGTTTGATGTGAGCTCTAGGGTTTGAACTCTTGCTCTTACGCTTGTGTGCCAGCATTTTACCCATGAGCCATCTTGTCAGACCCTAGGAATTCTGTTTGTACAACTACTTCCAAAATGACTTGTTCCAGAAAACTGAAGCCCAGTGACACAAAAAAAAAAATGCAAATGCTCTTTCCAGATAGGCTGGCTAACATTTAAGGAGCCTATAGGACACTGGTTGGTGCTCCTGACTTATTCTTCCCTTGGTTATGCCTGACGGAAGGCACTGGAATCCAGATTTTCTTCCAGTCTATGATTGTGGGACCATGGTGATGCTGCCTGACTCATCTTCACAAAGGCAAAACTGAACCTACACACCCCCACATAGAACTCAGAAGGAACAGCTGTCCCACCAGTGCCAGCGTCTCTTAGCTGTGAGAGGCCAGTGAAGGCCTGAGCAGATGGGAGCCGAGATGGCTGACCGGCAAGTGGCTGCGAGAGTCCCGCCACCTGGCCCTCTTCCCACAGTCTGAAGGAGGTGTGTATGGCTGGCGATCTGATTCCCACTCGAGGCAGCAGGCCTGACTCTGACAGCCCCGGCAGATCTCTTGCTTTGGCTTTTTAAAATCCAGGACACATTTTCCCTTAAAGTCACCAAGTTCCAGCTGCCAGGGAGCTGGCCTTTCACTCTGCTACCCCACCACCAACATTATGTCCTCACATACAGGGAAACAGAAGGCCTTCCTCCGTGTGGGCAAGCCCACAAGAGTTCGGAGTCTGCATTTGGGTCTTGGGGACAGAGGGCAGGATTCACAAGAGCTGGCCCGAAGCCATCCCACTACCCCTGGCACTTGCGGCACCACACGGAGCTGTGTGGCTCCTCTGGACAAAGAGGAGTGTTTTCACCAGCCCAGCGTTCTGCTGACAAACGCATAATAAACTGACAGAAAGCAACGGAGCAGCAGCGTTTCAAAACCCCCAGTTACAGGGGAGGCCAAGCCTGAGTGGAGATGGTCACTTTGTGCAGGTGTCAGGACAGTGTCCCCGAATTTGCATTCATTTGCATAGACTGTCAAACAGTTGGCTGACGATGAGTCTGAGGAGGTCTGGACACAGCCCAAACCTGTCAGTGGCTTTCTCCTTGCCAGTCAAGGTTGGCTTTGGCTGCAATTAAAACAGGAAACGACTACTTCTGACATTGCAATAGACCCAGCCACAGCTGGGCCAAGTTAAATGGGAAAGTGTGCTCTGTTTAGAGAGAGAGAAGGTGTGTGCTCAAACAAAAGGGTGAGGAAGAGAAAGAAGTGACTAGCGGGAAATGCTGAGAAGCACACCAAACACAGTCTTCCAGGAAAAAAAATGATAGCGTTTCACAATTCTTCCAAGCCTGGGTTGTTGTTGGGGTGTGTGGGCTCACCCCTCTGATGGAGACCGAGTCACCCTGCAAGAGGACCTCTCCAAACACTGCACCTTCTACATCCAAAGCACCAGGGAACAACAGCTCGTGCACGTGGATTTCCACACTGTGCACCGGCCCTATAAAGCCCCACTGTGCTGCTTGCGGCTGAAAAATAGGTGGCCTGGTTCCGAGGGGGTGAGAAAATGGAGGAGGCTGTTGTTCCCCCACTGCATGGGCGGGAGGATTACAGATCATATTAGCATATGGATTGGGTGGGAAAGAAACAAAAATCAGGGCTTCCACTACTGTAAGTCTGAATGGCCTCTCAGGATGGAGGGGGCGGGGAGAGAAGAAAGCTGTATAGAAGGCAGCCGTTGCTTTTAAGAATATGTGAGATTTCTGGTTTCTGAGGTGCTGTGTTATAGCAGCTTTAAGCAAGACCTAACAATTTGTTAAATACTTCATCTCCAAACAGTGGTGGGCACTACAGTTTCACGAGCAGCAGATAATAGATTCTGCTTATTCACCAACAATACCGACACTGTTTAGCTCCGGACTGCAAGTGGCTGAGCCATCTGGCTCATATCTCCACAGTAAAACATTGTCCGTGACACAAAAAATGACTACATCCCCAGGACAAACTAGTGTGACCTCTAAATAAAGCCTTCCTCTGAAGCTATGATATCACACTGCACAGGGGACACCAGCACAATTGAATCTGGTCACCAAAAGCCCAAGTGAGATAGGACTATGTAAATGGGACTTCATAGGAGACGTTTTGTCCTCCGTGGCAAACCATCTAGATCCGTCCACAGCACTGAAACATCTTTTTCATTCACCCTGAGGACAACAGGGTGGTTCTTCTGGGGGCTTGGCAGTCTTCTTTCTCCGGCCCCAGGCCGAGGAAGCGCACATCCGTGTCCCAGAGACGACACCTGCAGCCTGCCTCTGCTTCCAACAGCATGTCACTGATGGCCCCACCTGCACCAGCCTTTTCACTGGCATTTCACAAACAAGCAGCCCTTTCTCTTCCCTGCCAGGGAGAAAGCCCAAGTCTGCCAGTTTCTTCACAAATAGCCGAACAAGTCACCCACAGCCTTGCGCCACCTGAATACCCGCTTCATGAGGCAAACAAGCACACACACACACACACACACACACACACACACACACACACACACACACTACCACCACTACCAAGAAAGGAGTTGTTTCAATGGGAGAAGCGTCATTCTCCGGAAAAGACCCAAATTCAGTTGCTACTGCCAATGCGTTTGTGTTACTGTGATGGGAGATTTTCGTTTCAGAAGTGGGAAATGCAGACAGATCTGAAACAGGCTTGGCTAATGCCTCCTGTCTCCAGCACCTTCCAATGCCTGTTTATATTGCTGTGCATTCTAGAGGAAAATACTCATATACCTAAAATAGCTTCTTCAAGGGCTGGCTCATCAAATAACATCTCTAAATTCTTACTCTATGCAAAATGGACCATTTTACAGCCAGAGCTACCTGAGGTGACAATAGGGGCAAAAACATCATGTTTGGAGATAGACAGAGGGGGGTTGAATAATTCTTCTTCTGCCTCCTCCTCATTCACTTACTTATTGTGTGTGTGAGCATGTGTACATGCTCATGTGTGCCACAGCATACACAAGACCAGGTTGAGCTCAGAGACGACTTCCAGGGCTTGGTTCTTTCCTTCTACCATATGGGTTTTAGGCCTCAAACTTAGGTTATCAGGCGTGGGGGTTGGTGTTTTGCCTATTACTGAGCCGTCATGGGGTGAATTCTTATGTGAGAATTTGCTGGCTCCATCATCTTGGGGAAATCATTTAATAGCTATTCTCAGCTTGTAAAAAGGGATAACAGTCATTTATTTCACATATTCAGAACATGGGAGGAGAAATTCCTAACCTGGCCATATTCTATGAGTTTAATAAATGGTAACTAACAATAATTGTGGCTTTCAAAATCTTAGTGTAAAAATAACCTGCTGGGCACTAGTCATGTACTTAAATGTGCATTGACCCTTCCTTCAGAATAGTAGATTTATTAACAGTTAAAATGTAGTATAGAGCTAAAGCTTTTGGCAGTTAGATGGGAAGCTAGGCTTGTGTCCTGCTCTGTTTCTGTTGCAGGACTTTCTATATGCAGCATGGAGCTGGCCAGAATTTTCTGTCAAGTTATTCTTGTGACTGCCAGGTTTTAAAAAGTGAGATGCCACGCACGCCGTTGCCATCTTAGGTACATGGCCATCTGTACCGCTTTGAACACTTAAAAGGGTGCCTTGACGTTAGTGCCGACCAGCCTTGGAACCTTAATTACTTGCAAGTATTTTCAAAGTAAGTTCTGCACTTACGACAGGCTGCTCTCTAGACTTAACACTTTGGGTTTGGGGGCTTTGTTGTTTCTGTTCTTGTGTTTGAGGGCCGAAATTTGAAAATTGGGTTGTTGACCTTGCTAATCATGAGATCACAATCTGACCTAGGGTGTGAGGGTTTATTCTTTGTGCAAAACACAGGCACGAATGACATGTTCCGACAACTGTAGGCTGAGTTCTGGCCCTTTCCTGACTAAACTGTCTTAACAGTTTAATTTATCACTGCCTAGTGGCTTTGTCTCCCACCAAAAGAGTCCTGATGACATTTTTGGGAGAAATTTAAAGTGTACCCATAATATTAAAGCTAATAGAAATTTCCATGCAGCTCTATGGAAAATCCTCTAATTTTCTTTGTATATGGAGCACTCAGCATGTTTGTATAAATCCTACCTCATCTTTGTAGGTAGCTTTGGATGAAGTTTTAGTAACCGTTTTAATACTTAAATTGAAAACACCTGCACACATCACACTATTTCTATGTATTCTGATTGATACAGGATGGGAAACTGTTCCCTGGGTAGCTGCCATCAGGCAAAACACCCCTGACTCTGGGACCTACAGGAATACAGACAAGGACAGGTGTGAATGGAATTACATTTGGAAACACATCTTGGGATAGAAGGCGTAGTTAACTCTTCTACTTTGCTGGAGGCGATGTGAATTGTAGCAGTCTGTCTAGACAGTAATTTGATAGTTTCTAGCAACATGTTTAATATTTACACCTGGTGACCCGGAAACTCCCCTCCTGGGACTGTCTCCTAAGGAGTTCATCCTTCAAGTGTGCAAGGGACAGAGGCACATGGGAATTTATTACAGCACTATTCACAGGAGAGAGATGGGGGAACATAAACGTCCATTGGTAAGGGATGCCTTACAGCCTGTGACCCTGAAGTTTTCCTTCTGGGATCAAAGCCTACTGTGCTAGGATTAGGATGCAAGTGCAAGGGGTTGGAGAGGTGGCTCAGCAGTTAAAAGCAATGGCTGCTCTTCCAGAGGACCTGGGTTCTATTCCCAGCAACCACATGGTGGCTCACAACCACCTATAAATCCACTTCTGGGGATCTGAAATCCTCTTCTGGTCAGAGTACAGGACATGTGCATGGTACCTAGACACACATCCAGGCAAAAGACACATAAACATAAAATAAAATAATAATAATCATTTTAAAGGATGAAAATATATGTGCTACAAGGACAGTTTGGGATAAGGACACTTTCTGCTCTTCAGAGGACACCTGTGGCCTCCGGGGACACCTGTGGCCTCTGGGGACATCTGTGGCCTCCGGGGACACCTGCACATATCTATATTCAGAACACATATGTATGCACAATTTAAACTAATTTAAAAGTGATTTGTTTTTGTGTGTGAGTATTTTTTTTGCCCATATGTATATATACCATACCCTTGCCTGGTGCCCTTGGAAGTCAGAAGTGAGTATCAGACGTGCTTGTGAGCCAGCATGTGAGTGCTGGGAACCAAACCAGCTGCCTTGTAAGAACAAATACTCTTACCCACTGAGCCATCTCTCCAGGCCTTTTCTAATTTAAAAATTAGAAAAGAATGCAAGTGCATTGATACAGGGGCTTGATTCGAGTATTTGTAAAAATGAAAAACTGGTGATTACCGTAACTTACAGTATACTCCACGGAAAGAACGTTGGACAGCCATTTGCATAATATCTGTCTATACATGAAATGATCTGGGCTGGGAATCATGGCACACACCTTTAATCCCAGCACCTGGGAGGCAGAGGCAGGAGGATCTCTGTGAGTTCGAAGCCACCCTGGTCTACAGAGCAAGTTCCAGTACAGACAGGACTGTTACACAGAGAAACCCAATCTCGGAAAAAAAAATGGGGGGAGAGAGGAAAAACCTAGAAGAATAAACATCCGTGTTCCAGAAGGTGAAGAGGAGACTCCATTTTTACAGCTTGTTTCTCATTAGAATTTTAATTTTTTAAAACCAAACACACAATCCTTTTTTTGTACTTGAAAAAGTAATACAAATTCAAATAATGTGTTTCCCAGTAACTGTTCACTGCCAAGCTGCAGATATCCCTTGGCATAGGTGCATGAACTTTATAAGGGAGAGAAGAGGGGGAGCTGGCCAGCCAACTTCCTGGATGCCCACTGAGACGGGTCGATGCCAAAGGCTGAGTGCCTACAGCCAAAGGGGGGGGGGACAGGACTCAAGCTCTTTCCCTAAGGAACTTACTGTTATTACTGCATAATAAATCTGTGGTTTAAAACATAGTATAAATGAACTAAATGACTTGGCTTTGCCATCCACAGAGTTTTAATGATTTATGATTAGTTTAGCAAAAATAATATAAACACTGACCTACGAGCAGGGTTTGCCTACCTTAATCATTAGTGGTGCTTTGCTGCTCTCTCTCTCTCTGGGTATTAGTTTCCTGGGATAACTGTATCATTTCCTCACAGATTTCACGTCATGCATTTGATGTGAAGTATGTGCCATGTCCTGGACATACACCATGAATTGAAGCCCTTGAATCAAGCCATTGTTACTTTTGTTGCTATAATAATCATTATTACAACTAATCCTCCAGGAACAGGATCTGGACATAGCTGTGCTCTGAGGGTACACACACCCACGGCTAGGTAAGAATGGATTGTGGGGCCATTAAATTGCCCAGATCTGTGTGTGCACCTTACCTGGAACAAAGACACACTCACCGGGACAGGGACAAGGACATATTACTTGCCAAAGATGTCATTAAATCTGAGGAGTAAAAGCACCCACCATACTTCAAGCCAGCTCCTGGTGGCCCCGGGCCATAGGAAGGTAGTTTGTGTCAAGCTTGTCAGGATCCTCTCTCTGTTCTTGGTGAAATGGGATCTAGGGTCAGTGATCAGAAACTCTGTCTCCCCGATTCTGTGTCCATCTTCCTCGTTTGAGCTTGAAGGTGTCTGTCTGGGATGTCCTATTTGTGCTCTTTGCAGAAAGCGACATCCGAAAAGACAGCAACTGAAGTAGAAATCCACTTAGGTCATGGGCTGAGGGGCTGGGGGGTCTGTGAGTACAGGTGCCCACGCTGGCTCCTGAGTCTTAGATTGCTGTCTGGGTCTGTATTCCACCCAACTCTCACTTGGGCCTTGTTGGCCACCACACCCTGAACCCATCGGCCCGTTCTACAACTTCACCTGATGGCTTTACCTGAGGAGTTCTCTCTCTCTCTCTCTCTCTCTCTCTCTCTCTCTCTCTCTCTCCTTATTCCAATGCTCACCAGAAGAAGAGAAACAAGAAATTATCTGCAGATAATAACGCCACTGGCCCTTTCGGCCTTTTAGCGGAATCTAGGTAGCAGGTCACGACTAATACGTCTATCAACAATAAGACCCAGAGAAGAGTGGCTCCTACGTTTGATTGGCCAGCAGTTTCTAGAGGCCCCAGGCTCACTGGAGGCTACTCTGTCACTTCACAGATACAGGGAACACAGGAGGCAAGGGAACCTGGCTGAGCTTTCGATAATCAGACTATAAGGTGGTGCAAGGCTGTAACCACACTTGAGAAGTAGAGGCTGGAGGATCCAGAGTTTGAGGCCAACCTGAGCTTTGTAGCAAGACCTTGTATTAGTTAATCAATTAACCAATTAATTAAATATTTGTGATCCATAAATCGCTTTTTAATATTCATTTTAACTTAAGTATGACGGTTTGCCTGCATATATGTATGTATACCACATTCATGCCTCAAATGTCAGAAGAGGGCCACTTGGGTTACAGATGGTGAAATTGATCCTGGGTTTTCTGAATCACCGAGCCATTTTATCTCCCATCCTAGAAAGCGCTTTTTCGCCGTAGCTCTTTTATAAGGCATAACTCCTAACAAGAGTGACTCAGGTCATTTTGTCAGTGTGTCTCATTGGTATCACGAATACCCAGGCTTTGTGTGAGTCATCATCTATCTTTTGAAAACTGCTTTCACACCTGCTAATTTGGGTGACATAAAGGTGAGGTGTGTTTTAGCATCCTCACTCTCTAAAGAAGGGACAGTGTTGCATAGAGAGGTCAGTTGCTCTTCCTCAAGATCACAGAGTTGGGAAAGTTGAGAGTAAATTTGGATCTAGCCTCTCAGAGCTAGGCCTGTCTTCCCCACAGGTTTCTGAGTGTTCAGTGGGGTGTTCAAGATGCACACAACCTTGTTTTTCTTTTAGGAAATCTTTTGCCTAAGGGTCAAAGTAGTAGATAAACTAAACAAAAATCTTCACCAGTGTAAAACTAAAATTTCCTATAAAGGGAAAAATAAGGACACGTATATGGCCTACCAATAAAACAATGCCTCACAGGCGGCCTGTCCAAACAATGTGTCCCCCGTGAAGTCTCCTTGCTGGTCACCATGGCAGAAAGGACACAGACCATGCGTTCTGCCCTCAGTCTCAAACAGAAAAGCATGTGGCTACCCCCTCCCCCAGTCTCCGTGTCTCCAGTCCTCTGACTGACTGGCACTGTGCCAGAAATATGCCTCTCTTCAAGCATCACCTATGTATATGCCCCAGTGTAGTGATATATTATTTATGATTTATTAAAGCTTGACTGAGGATTCAGAAAGCAAAGTCAGTCATAGGCCATAGAAGTCAGGAACACACCTTTAATCCCAGAAGCCAGGAGCTAAGAGGTGATGATACACATCTTTAATCCTAGGACTCAGGATTAAGGGGTAGACAGGTCTCTGTGAGTTCAAGGCCACCCAAATCTACACAAGAGTGAATCAGTCTAAAAGAGAATTATAACTCACACCTTTAATCCCAAGACTCATGGGGGATGGTCAGTATCGGGATTCAGTATGAGGTATTCATTCTCCAGCCACACTGAGGAGAGGCGGCAGTTTGTGGCTTGGTGAAGAGCTCACGGATCAGCCCTGTCAGCCTGAGTTTGAGGTAAGAGCTAGTGGCTGACTGCTTTGCTTCCCTGATCATCAGCCCTGGGTTCATTTATTTATTATATTACACCCCAGACCACGAGGATGCTCTCAAAGACTCCCCTGCCACTCCACACCTACCCCCTCCAGAAGCTACCAAGGTCACAGCTTCTTATTCACAAACAAAGGATTCCATTAAAGAAAAAACAAGATGAATGGAAGCCTCTCCACGTCTTTGGGCTGTTCCCTGAAGCCTCAGTGGTGGCCGCTTCCAGGACCCTGACCCAAACCAACTTCAGCCGTCTACCACGACCTCAGAGCACCTCAGTGCACTCCAGATATCTCCATTTAATATGGCCCAGACAGGCAGCCAACTGCTTCTTTCAAAAGACAATCTGACAGAGTCCATTCACTTTCAAAGTAGCTCTCCATGTCTGGGACAGTTATCTTTCATCTCCCTCACTCCGACACCTTTCAATGGTTCACTGACATCTGAAGAGTTACAGGCGATCCCAGAAGGGCCAGCTGGACTTTCTACCCCTAAAGATACACAGGAAAGATTCCCATACAGCATCAGAAATAACTCTATTTTTTTTTTTTGCAAAGGGGCAACCTGATCTACATATTAATAGGGCACTCTCATCTTAACTAAAAGCTCAAAGAAAGGAGAGTGGCCTGGCAGCTCTGAAAAAAAGTTCACTTCCCCCTCCAAACCAGGGTTCCCTCACTGGACTCACTAAAACACACACAGCCTCTCTCTCTCTCTCTCTCTCTCTCTCTCTCTCTCTCTCTCTCTCTCTCTCGCACACACACACACGCACACACACACACACCCCACAATGCAAATACTCCATATTTTCAAGCATCTCATGTTTGATTCGGTCCTGTGCTAAGGGGGAGAAAGAAACCCAAGAAACAGCAGGAGGTCCCCACTGTTGCGTCTGCCCCCAGTGGAGTTTAGGGGGACACTGACACAATGGGGCATGCATGTGTGTCCTAAGGATGGCTGGGCACTTTTCTAGAATGTGAAAGGTTCTGGGCTGGAGCCCATGCACTGAATAAACGGGGTGTGAGAGTGGACCCCTGTAATCCCAACCCTTGGAAGGTGGAGGCAGGAAGATCAGAGAGTCAAGACCATCCTTAGCTATGGAGTGAATTAGGAGTCATTGTGGGCTACAAGAGACCTTGCCTCAGTAATAATAATTATAAATGTTTTATTATTAGTTAATAAATGATTATCGCTTGGACAGCCCTTCACTGCAGGCATCTCCAAGGACCTCTCATTATGAATGAAGGGCATGGGTGCAATGCCCTTTGCAAGCTTCATTTAAAGTCCAGGCTAAACGATGGTGACTGTTTAAGAGACTTCACGTAAACAGTAACATTCAGTTACAACCATAGATCCCATCACAAGTGGGACGTCCAGTTCAGTATTTTAAAATTCTGTTCTTTCCTTTTTCCTTGCTCTAAGCCCCACCCCACCCCCACCCCCACCCCCAAGCACATCAGGGACTGAAGAGCTTGGTCTATTTCAATACAGGTAGAGGAGCAGTGACAGTGTGGAGGAGGTGGCTCAGCCCAACTGTCCTCAGAGATCCAAAAACAGAGAGGCAGGAAAGAAAAATGAAGACCTGATCTATTAACCGCACTGCAGGGCAGGGCCTGTGCCCAGGAGTAGTCAGCAACACAAACAGAACTCAGTGGCATTCACATACACTTGGTGTCTCGCTTTACTTTCTTTGGGTTTTATGGTGTGTGTGTGTGTGTGTGTGTGTGTGTGTGTGTGTTGTGTGTTTCTTGTTTTCGTTTTGTTTTGTTGAGAGCGAGAGAGAGAGAGAGAGAGAGAGAGAGAGAGAGAGAGAAGGCATACAGTTGGGCGGGTGGGAAGATGGGAAGGACCTGGGAGGAATTGAGGAAGAGGGAAGACAATCAAAATACATTGTATGAAAACGCTTTTCAATTAAAAAAAAAAAAAGATTAAAACAAAAATGAAGACCTAAGCTACAGCGGGCAGCCAGACCCAACACAGCCATCCCTCTGTGGGGCTTGGAGCCTCTGCAGACCTGGCTGTGTCTGCAGGGGGAGAAGAAGCCCCCGCGGGTGGGAAGCCTGTCCCAGGCTTGGGCTTCCGTTCAGAGACTGCACAGGGAGTTGGGCTCTAAGGCTGAAGTTACTCCTGTGAGCTTCCCGGTTCTCACCAGCTTTTCCCCTGCGAGGAGCCCAGCACTGACAACACCCACCAGGCCCCTCTTCCCCGACACAGTCTTTCAATCAACAGCGCCCCTTACTGGCCAGTGAGTTGCACTGGAACTTCCGGGGTTCTTCAATTTCATCACAACCTTACCCTGAGAATTAACAAATGGGTTCCTTCCTATTTTTGTAGAACTTCAAACATGCAGAAAAGCAGACTTTGCAATCCCAACTCAAGAATGTTGGCTGCCCCTCTGCTTTTTTGGTCTCAGCGAAGCCATGCTTCTCTTTGGGACTGGTTCTCAGAAGAGCTGTGTCTCCTGGGAGACACAGATACACTGTGACCACAGCACATCCAGAGCCACAGAGATCCAGTGTCCCGGAAGGAAAATCTGCTCCTCTGTGAACCAGATGGGCTTGAATCCTAAGTGGCGGGTGTCACCGGGCAGGAACTAAAAATCAGGCATCAGCCCTTTGCAAACACTTTTTACAAAGTGTTTTACAAAGAAACATCTCTATTCTTGTGTGCAGGGCTCCTCAAGCTAACGGCTGTGTCACAGGAGCTCAGTCCTGGCTAGCTGCAGGTGGAGCCTGAGTTATTTTAGGTGAGGGGGATGTCGCAGAGGGAGACAGACAGGGAGGCAGAGGGAATTTATTTTGGTTGAGGCACTTTATTTTGCTTTCTTGCCTGTGAGGATGGGTTTCCCTTGGGTAATTTAAAGTTTGTTAAGAACCTGGGAATTCCTTGGAGGGAAGCACACCACTGCAAATAAAATAAAGAGGTCGAAACCCTAGAGGTGGGAGAGAAAGGTGACCCCACACAGTGTCTTGGGTTCTGAGGGTTTGACAATGGGGTTGACGGAGGTCTTTAGGCAGCTTGGAAGCTGCTCCTAAACCTAGCTCTTGTCCCAACATTTGTTAGGTGCCTAGGTGCCTAACAGTTCTCATCCCCAGCACCACGCTAGGATTTGTTTTTTTTTTTTTTGTTTTTTGTTGTTGTTGTTGTTGTTGTTGTTTGTTTGTTTTTTTCATGTGTTGATTCATTTCATTTTGAGACAACCACCAGAAGTCTAATTTTGAGTGCAATCCACATGTGTCTAATTAAGAGCATTGTATCACGCTCACCCCGATGTGATACAATTGGAAAATGAGTTAGATGAGTTGACTGCTCTGAGTCATGTTCTTAGACTCTCCACCACCACCAACAACGCTGTAGCCAATGCTTTGACCCCAGTCTCAAGTAGTAGTGCCTGTTCCATCATGGTGGCTTTCCTTGGCCTGGCTCAGAACATCTTTGTGACACCCTGCCCCTCTTCCTTTAGCTGTGCTCCTGTTTCTCAAACACACAGATAGCCCAGACTGTCATCTGGGTATTCTGGCCAAGAAGAAATTCACACTCTATATTCAAATGCTCCTGCAATTATCTAGCAAAACACTCAGAACAGTGTGGTCTGTTTACACTACCTCTCCCTCCAACTATGACATCTGCCAGCATGTTCAGCGCCTACAGGTGGGTGGAGCTACAGGCCTGGAGGAGCCAGGCCGACACTCTTGGTTCCCACAAAGCTGTGGATCTTAATGCCAGCTCTGGGCTCTTAGGGGGTCTCTTCTGTGCATCTATTTTTGAGACAGAAGACGAACTGATATCTCTGTTTTTTAAAAGTTCCTCTAACCCTGGGACTAGGGCAAAGCATGCCTTCGTTCTAATGCCACTGACTGTACCCTGGGTCCCCACATTCTTGGGGTGTGGGAGATATCATTTTGTTTAATCCATTATTTTCTGAGTACTGGACACGGATTCTGAAGTGGCCCATAGACCCGTATAGTTTTACAAGACATTTGCCCGCCAGTCATTTCAAGAACACAAATACTGAAAGGCTAACATGAAGAACTTTAAAACATAAATCCACTTGTGGGGTAAGAGGCTCCCATGGTGCCCCATCTGTGCTGGGGTGCCCCATGTGTGTCAACTTGACACAAGCTGGAGTCATCAGGAAAGAGGGGACCTTAACTGAGATTGGCCTATAAGCCAGCTTATGCACCGTTTTCTTGATTTAATGTTTGGTGTGGGAGGGCCCAGGCCACCTTGGATGGTGCCATTCCTGATGGTTCTGAGCTATGTGAGAGAGGAAGCTGAGGGGGCCACAGGTGAGGGCCAGTAAGCAGGGTGCTCTTTCGAGGTCTCTGCTTCAGTCCCTTCATGACTGTAAGCTGGAGGTTGAGCAAACCCTTCAGGTCTTCATCACTGCAATGGGTGCAAACTACAACACCATCACCTTCAAGGGCTTGAGTGTGTAGCTCATACAGAGCCCTGTCATAACCAAGACACATTTGTCAAAAAGAAGAAATTAGCACTGATGACTTCAAATACCACCCAGCTGCGTAGGTGAAACCTTCACGGCAAAGCAGCAATCCAGGGACCCTTCACCCCGTGTCGTCACGTGCCTTCAGACTCTCCAATCCATAACGGCTTTGGTTTTTCATGACCTTGACTCTTGGTAATCAATGGAGCGATTATATTGCAGGACTTCCTTTCCATGATTCTTCGACATTTGATTCTGACTATGTATCTTTGGCCGGGTGTCTTCACAGACGTGGTGTTTGTTTGGGGTCAAGGAAAACATGAGTTTAATATTCTCCAGTAATGATTAATGTAACACAGATGAAGGTGGTATTTTCATGTGTTTCCACTTCACTGTCATTTATGAGGAGTTCAGATCCCCAGTACTCAGGTAAATGTCAAGCAGGTATGGTGGCCACTAGGAAACCCAGCCCTCAGGAGGCAGAGGCAGGAAATCCCTGGGCAGACTGCTAGCCAGACCAGCCAGAATCGGCAAGCTCCAGGTTCAGCAAGAGGCATTGTCTCGATGGATAAAGTGCAGAGTCAGTCAGAAAGACACACATCAGCGTCAGACCTCTGTATTCAAGGACACATGCATGCACATGTGCGCACATGCATTCAAATACATCCACACCATACAAACACGCATGCACATGTGCGCACACGCATTCAAATGCGTCCACACCATACAAACATGCATGCACATGTGCGCACACGCATTCAAATACGTCCACACCATACAAACATACACTTGCAGAAAAAGGACCGTGCCTGAGTGATGAGGGAGGTCCCTCTGTATGCTGTGAATATGTGTAGCTTTCTTTGGTTAATGAATACAGCTGCTTTGGCCTATGGCAGGGCAGAATATCACTAGGCAGGAAATCCAAGCAGAGATGCAGGAAGAAAGAAGGCAGAGACGGCAGAAGATGCCAGCAGCTGCCAAGGAAGCAAGACATATAGAAAATGAGGTAATGCCACAGCCAAGTGGCAATACTTGGATCAATAGAAATGGGTTAATTTAAATGTAAGAGCAAGCTAGTAATAAGCCTGAGCCACAGGCCAAAGAATTATAATTAATATTAAGCCTCTCTGTGTGACTATTTTATAAGTAGCTGATTAACAGACCCTGCCTCAATTAAGAGCTGTAACAGATGATTCCTGTCACCAGCCTTGAATCTCTACATGCACACAGGTGTATAACCACCCACACATGTGCACGCATACACGCATGCATACATACATACCTACATATATATATACACAAGCATACATACACACATGCAGGCATACACATGTATACACACACGTAGGCATGCACACATATACACCATATATATACATGTGAAAATGGAAAAATGAGAGAATTCAGAGAGGCATTAGCACATTTGTGTTCATAACCGCATCACCCATAAAAGATAGAAACAATCCAGGTGTCATCACAGATGAATGGGTCAACACATGTTGTCCATGCATGTAATGGAATATTATTCAGTCTAGGAAAAAAGTCTGACTCATGCCATGACATGGGTGAAGCCTCGAAGACACTCTGCCAGTGAATTGAGAAGGATACAGAGAGACAGCGTTTTACAATCCTGTTTGCAGGATTGTCTGAAGTAGTTAGTCACAGAGACTAGAGAGAGAAGGTACATTGACAGTTGCCAGAAGCTGGGGAGGAGGCAGGGTCACTGTTCTGTGGGTGCTGGGTTTCAATTTCCAAAAGACAATCTTTCTGCAGAAAGATGGATGGAGTGGTCACATGACAGTGTGAGTTCTTACAGCAGCTCCGCAGAGCCTGAGATGTCAGCATCCGTGTGACAACGTGAGCTCTTACAGCAGCTCCGCAGAGCCTGAGATGTCAGCATCCATGTGACAGTGTGAGTTCTTACAGCAGCTCCGCAGAGCCCGAGATGTCAGCATCTGTGTTACGGAGAGAAAAGGCAGGCAGATGGCCTTTACTGGATATGGAGCAGTGGATGTCCAGGAGTCAGCCCCTAGAATGGAGTCCTGGAGACCATTCTCCACACAGGCAGTCTCTGCCTGTCTCCTACTGAAAGCTGACACCTCAGCTCTGTGAGTTTGTCCAGCAAGATGGCTCAGCCCATAAAAGTGCCTGCTGCACAAGCCCTAATGACCTGAGTTTGATCCCAGGAACCCCTGCAAACAGCCAGATGGTGTGGCATGCACCTAAACTCCAGCACTCCTACAATGAGATGGGAGACAGAGGCAGGAGAATTACTTTGATGCCACTTAACCAGCTAGCCTAGAGTATACAGCGTGTCAAGAAAAAAAGGCACCCTGTCTCAACAGTGTTGAAATAAAGGAGCAACTCCCAAAAGTAGCCCTCTGACCGCTATACTTTTGCTGCAGCACAAAGCACCCCCACACCACACAATTGTAATGAAGATGATGGCGACAATTCTCATTCCTATTGTTGTAATTTTTTAAGAAGTGGTTTGAACGAGAAAGCACCATGCCAGAGAGTTCAAGTCGGGGGGGGGTTATTATTATTTTTAAGGGAAAAGGATCCTAAGAAGGGGAAAGGGGAGGGGGAGACCAGCCTTGGAGGACAGGAGTAGCGGGAAAGAGGAAAGAAGAGAGGAGAGAGAGGCAGACAGAGAGAGAGAGAAAACAGACAGAGGGAGAGAGAGGGGAATGAGAGGTGGAAAGGGCCTCTTTAAAAGGGAACATAGTGAATAGGCACAGGTGGTGCTCTTAATGGTAGTAGCTGAGGACATATCCTGTCAGAACTCCAAAGGCAGGCTAGTAAAATGCCTGAATACACCTATTATCATAACTTCCACTACTATGGACAGCCAGAGCTACATAGTGAGACCCTGTCTCAACAAGATATCCAAAGATTCATTTGTGGAAAGTGCATTAAATACACCCGGCCTACTGACCGCCTCGGCACACTAGGGTCTCAGCTGTCCCCTATTATAATATGGCTGCCTGTGAGCTTCTGCCTTGGTTAGGATTTCCATTGCTCTGATGAAGCACCATGACAAAAAGCAAGTTGGGGAAGAAAGGGTTTATTTCTCTTACACTTCCAGATCACAGTTCATCACCAAAGGAAGTCAGGACAGGAGTTCAAACAGGGCAGGAATCTGGATTCAGGAGCTGATGCAGAGGCCATGGAAGGGCCCTACTTCCTGGCTTCCTCCTCATGGCTTGCTCAGCTGCTTTCTTACAGAACCCAGAACCACCAGCCCAGGGATTGCACAACCCACCATGGTCTGGGTCCTCCCCCATTGATCACTAATTGAGAAAATGCCTTACAGCAGGATCTCATGGAGGCATTTCCTCAACTGAGGCTCCTTCCTCTCTGATGACTCTAGCTTGTGTCAAGCACGCACACACACACACACACACACACACACACACACACACACAGCCCAGTCAATACAGCTTCAGTTCCTGTCATCACCCACCATAGAGAGACAGAGAGAGAGAAAGAGAGAGAGTGGGAGGAGAGAGAGAAAATATTGTCCTTATACTGTTAGCTTGGGAAAGGTTCAAAGTTAAAAACTTGAGGTTATAGTCTCTATTAAACAGGAATTGACTTCACATATCAAAGGGGGAAAAAAGATAAAATATCATGAAGGGTCTAGTCTTTTGCGTCTCGGGCTGGAGATCTGGATAACAATAAGACGTCTTG
Source organism: Cricetulus griseus (assembly GCF_003668045.3). Lineage (NCBI taxonomy): Eukaryota > Metazoa > Chordata > Mammalia > Rodentia > Cricetidae > Cricetulus > Cricetulus griseus. The sequence goes on along the minus strand of NC_048597.1, from coordinate 6,467,474 downwards.
ATTGGTAACTTCGCCTGGCTGTATTGCTTTGGAATTGCTAGACAGGGGCATTCTATGTCACTCTTAATTCTTCATGCCCATAAACCGTCAGTGACAGTAAACTAAGAGGAAGACTAGGCATTAACTAGCTTGGTGTTTGTGCACCTGGGCATGTATATAAAGCCCATTCTCCTTTTCCACAGGGAGAATGAACTAGAAATTTCTCATGAGTTTGGTTAACACACTCCCAGAGAGGAGACAGAAGCAAGGAGTCAAGAATTGCTTTGCAGAAATGGATGCTGGGTAAGACAGAAGAGGGTGGGTGGGATGTGGTATGGACCTGCTTCGTGAAGACTGAAGTAGGGATGCCCACTCCTCTCCTGACCTCAAACTGGGCTGCCTTGTGCTGAGTATGCAAGTGAAGGCATTGGCTCAGCACGAGAGGACACACCGAGAACCTTTTCCCGGCCTACAGGATGCTCTAGCAGCAGTAGTGTACAGTTCCGAAGAGAGGGATGCTGCCTGGCAGACCTTTAGATGTGTTTTATATGGGTCAACACTGGAGAAAGAAACCATTTCTAACTACAGGCTACAAAGCATGTGTCTGAGGCACATTGATCCGTGATGTGATTCTGTAGCCGTGCATGCAACTCAGGAATTCTTGCCGGGTGTCGCCGGCTGCAGAATCACAAAAGCCTCCACCAAATGTAATTTTACCTCCGGTGGCACCTCATTACCCTGTGGTAGCTCCTTTTGTGCAAACAACTGCTGGTTTCTAGCATAACAAGGAGACCCGTGGTGTCTGTATCGAACGTATTCCTGGGAGAATGAGAAATCTCCAACGGGGGAAGAGGGGATCCTTGTTAAGCGCTGGAGAGAGGCTGAAATGTGTGCGTGTGTCGCTTTCCAGAACTGCCTAATTGCCCATAAATGTCATTAAGTTGAGAAATGTTTTCCACCGAATTAGCTTCAACTCATGATGCCTAATTAGCTAGGGGATCCGGAAGCTAACTTATCAGCCAGTGTTTGAGAAAACACGTTTACCGGGTGACTTTGGGCCAGCGACAATGTGGAGACAGGTAAGTATCTGTCAGCCAAGCCTGAACCCAGCAATTAAGCACTGCATCTCTTTTTTTTTTTTTTTTTTTTTTTGCCAAGAATTTTACAACTCCCTCCCAGATTTTTTTTTAAGCCAGGGAGAGCTAGGGCTTCCCTGGAATTCATTGTTTACCTACAACATAGGCTTAACGTGCTGGGGTGGAAGCATCAACAATTAACTCAAACATTTCAGTAGAAAGTTGGTAGGCGATGCTTGAAAGGGTGATTCAGTTTTTAGTCTTTCTCAATACTCACAGAGTAAGCACTCCCTGGTAATTAAGAGAAAGATTGTTCACACACAGCTTTCGCTGCAACCCACAAGTAGCTGCCAGGACCGGATTCTTTGACTAGCAGGTGAAGAGACCTAGAGTGACAGACATATTCCCAGCACATGTGTACAGCCAGCCCATGCTGACATGAAACGTGGACCCAGCTCTGTAACCCTGGAACCTAAGCTCCTCAGACTGAGAAATCTCATCTTTATCTTCATCTCTTCTGAAATTTTTAATCCCGATGCAAATGAGTCCTTCATATCACTGTGCTTTCTCACTGTTCAGAACTGCTGATATTTATTTCCACAAAGTGATCCATCGTGACTACTGTTTACAGCCATCGTCATTTCAAAATCACACACGGAAACCTTGCTATCAGATTTTGCTACTCAGTGTGTTTTCAAATAAGTGTATAACTATTATCACAGACATTTCTCTAAAGATATGTTCATTACTGTATTTTAACATAATTGGTTTCTTTGGACTTTTTATATTTTTAAAAATATGACTGTATGGATAAAGAAAGTGTATGTATTTGTAGTGCACTTTTATTCAGTCGTAAAGAATAAAATCACGGCGTTTACAGGAAAATGGGTGGGGCTAGAGTTTGTCACGATAAGCAAAAAAAGTAAGATTCAGAAAATATCACACTTTCTCTCATAAGCAGTGTGTCTGAGAGAGAGAGACAGAGACAGAGACAGAGAGAGACAGAAAGAGACAGACAGAGACCGAGACAGACAGAGACCGAGACAGAGACAGAGACAGACAGAGACAGAGACAGACAGAGACAGAGACCGACAGAGACAGAGACCGACAGAGACAGAGACAGACAGAGACAGACAGAGACAGAGACAGACAGAGACAGAGACAGACAGAGACAGAGACAGAGACAGACAGAGACAGACAGAGACAGAGACACAGAGAGATGGACAGAGGGGAGGACTATAAGAGGGAAAGAAGAGGTCTTAAGTAGCAAATGACAGGAGACATAGAAGCAGAGCAGTGGTATTTGGGAAGAGAAAGGGGATCAGCTAGAGAGCAACAAGGAGGACGGGGAGGACGGGGGTGGGGGGAAGACAGTGGGGAAGGAGGGGGGAGACAGTGGGGAGGGAGGTAAACAAGGAACTCTAATGATACATTTGTACAAAATGCAATAATGGAGCACAGTGCTTTGCACGCTAACTTGAAGAATGAATTTAAGGACTGGTGAGACGGCTCAGTGGTGAAGGCATTTGCTACGTAGGCCTGACCACCTGAGTGCAGTTTCCTAAAACCCATGTCAAGGGAGAGGGAGAGAACTGACTCCAGAAAGTTGTCCTCCACCTCCATGGGTATTTGATGGCACACACACATGTGCACACATGTGTGTGCACACACACACACTCACACACACACAGAGAGAGAGAGAGAGAGAGAGAGAGAGAGAGAGAGAGAGACAGAGACAGAGAGACAGAGAGACAGAGAGACAGAGAGACAGAGAGGGGGGGATAAATACTTTTTGGAAAACTTGATTTAAAAATATGATACTGAAGGGTGTTGTGAAGCCTTGGCCAGACAGACAGCAGAGAGGAAGGACAGATTCCTACCAGCATGACTGGGAATCCACAGAAACTGATAGCATGTATGTTCTTGGGAACCATAGTCACCCAAGTACATTTTATCTCTGAGCTAGGTTGGCCCTCTGCTCTGAGCCCTGAAGCATGTGTCCTGACCTGCTGGGAGGGGCAACTGGGCACCTTCCATGTGCTCAGCTACTTCCCAGTTGCCCAGCCCTCCTCAACCAGTGCATTGCCTGGTCCCCCAGGTCAGTCTGAGAGCTATGCTAAAGCTTTCATTGGTGGAGTCTCGGAGCCAGGAGCATGTGCGCCCACAAAAGAAAGCATCTCTAGAGAGAGAGGGTGCTCAGTGACACCCAGCATGCACCCACAGGGCCCTGGCTGCTGTCAACACCCACATTCTCACACACCACATGATGGAAGGTGACTAGTGTTTAGATTTGCTGTGAGAAACCTTCCCACCATCCCCCAGGCAGGCCTGGGAAGCACTTAAGAATCCACAGCCCAAGAGTGAGTTGAGAATTTGGAGAGAACACAGGTGAGCAAGCAAAAAGAGCCAGTTGGTTGCCACTGTGAAGGACAATAGATATTTGGAACCCAGGGAGCGAGGCTAGCACTGTGGTGGGCTGGCTGGTTTATCTTAGGGGCAGGAGCAGAAGTTGCTGAATGACCTAATTTAACAGCCTCAAGGAAAGAAAGGTCTTCCTCAGTAAGTGTTGGCCACTGTCACTGAGCAATGGTGCCTGAAGGACCAGAAAGGCTTGAAGTTTGGGAAAGCTCTAGAAAATGGGTCCTTTTAGTATAGTAGGTCAGGTAAGTTCAGAGAAAATGCTGCTCTGGCTTCCTCTGCAGCTCCCTTAGATGAACAGCGTTAGGGATCTGCATGGCAGTGGCACACAGTGAATGACACACTCCACCAGAGCTGGGACCAATTACATGGCCACTCCTAGCCCAGCCTACAGAAGGATTCGTTCCCAAGACCAGTAAACAAGATTGAGTCATTAGACTGCAAAGTCAAGAAGATATTTCAGGTTCCACTCCAACCTATCCCGGAGGCCACAGGGTGTATATATAATATAAAGAATGGAAGGAGGACAACGGAAGGGGAGGCTGTGAAGGCAAGGGGTCACTAAAGCCACATCATACTCGGGGCGCCAGTTCACAAATCCCCTTCTCCGGACCCGAAGCTGAGGTCACGGACTTAGGAGCTGAGATCCGTGTGTGTGTTCAGTTTATCCAGGGGATGCTACATCAGTCCAAATGACAGTTGCCAAAATTGGAACCCAGGATCCAATCAGATGTGGGAATGCTGTCCCACACACAGACTGGGCTCACAGTGAAGGGGAAGGGACTCTGTTCATCATGACAGCAAATGACATAAGAGTCTGTGTGACTGATTTATAGTTTTATTCCATTTATCTTTTTGGACAAGGAACTGTCAATATTCTCTGACACAGTGAAGAAATTACCATTATAAAAGTTTGATGAAGATGACCTGGCCATCTGATTAGTTCAGGTAAGAGTAGAAGGGTGGGTGTTTCAGTCCCACCATGTTCGAGTCATGAACCAAAGCTTCCATGTCATAAAACAGTATCCTATATTGTCACACCTTGTCTACATGTCTTGGGTTGGCTGTGGCTGCCTGACGTGAGCTGGGCTGAGTATCCCTGCTCCGTGCCTCATCCTCATAGACCCACAGGCTGGTCAGACGTGCCTTTCATTAGGCACCAACAGAAGCCCAAGAGAGCCAGCCCAACCTGACAAGCCCCGCTAAGACCTGGGTCACTTCAGGTCTACTCAAATCACAAGGTCACCCCAGGTTCCATAGTCACATGGAAAGTCAAATGGTGGGGTGATATAAAGTGGAGGCATGGGAGGCTTTCAAGGGGGCCTTTAGGGGTGGTACCCCTGGGACGTGCGTGCACTAGTTGTTTTTCTTGTTGGGACAAAATACTCAACAAGGAACAGCTTAAGGAAGGGAAGGCTTGCTTTGGTTCACACTTCAGGAGTACAGTCCATTGTGGTGGGAGGCCAAAGCAACAGGAGCTTGGGGCAGCTGGTCACATTGCAACCACAACCAGGAAGCAAAGAGGGATGAAACTCAACCCACTCTCTCCTTTTTAATCAGTCCAGGTTTGCAGCCCACCGAAATGGTGCTTCCTGCTGCAGTTAACCTCCATTAACGCATTAAAGGCTAGAAAATCCCTCACACACATGCTAGAGATTTTCCTCTAAGGTGATTCTGGATTCAATTTGACAATCGGTATTATCAACCGCTAGACACAGAGTTAGATGACATCATGGGCATGGAATTTGCAAATGGTATTGGTGGCTACATGAGACTGAGATATCCAAACCAGCAAGCTCGCTCTTTCTCACCATGTGGAGCTCTGTTTTACCTTGGGGCTCTGAAGACAATTCAACAAAAAGATTCTTCCGATATGCCAGGCAGTGTGCTAGGTCCCAGTGATGCCACAGCAAACCCACATGGACCTATTCTCTCACAGGGAGGGACAGTCAGTTAAGTCATGTGAAAGAATGAGGCAAGAACACTGACAAAGGACCACAGGTGTGAGACAAAAACTGGGGGACAATGTTACAGAAGAGTTTCTCTGAGGGCAGTTCCTACGTGTGGTCCTAACTGGAAGGCAATGAGCCAGTAGGGTCAAGGCAGGAATATTGTAACCATCTTGTCACCACCACATCTCAGCCCCTTCCCAGTGGGGTCCAGAGAAGAGACATGAAGGATCTAGAAGGACTTCTTGGAGCCTCAAAAGAAACCTCCAGCAGGCTGAAAGAGGCCAGGCAGACATGTTGTGAACTCGTCCTTCCTCCTGAAGGACAACTGTCTAACTAAGCACACCCATTCGTGAAGTTAGCTAACCACAGAAGGAAACCCCCAGACCACAGGACTGGTCCCGTCTACATGCAGGAGCAGGGGGAAGTCAGATGGAATTGTTTATTTGTTCATTTTTAATTGTTTTAGAGAACATGCTGTTGTAGGGAGCCGTCCCTGCATTCTCCATTACAAGATGGCGCCTGGATCCGGCAGGCACCGAATGTAAACAAGTTAATGCGCACAGGCGCTGGGTAA
>NC_048597.1:6259078-6454078 GCF_003668045.3 Cricetulus griseus | reverse complement strand
CACAGCTACCATTAGGAGATCTCACTGAGTGCTGGCCCCGCCCACCACTCTTTGACTCCGCCCACCACCGTGTGACTCCACTCATCATTCTGTGACTCACAAGCACCATATACTTGGCCACAGGGAACAAGGTGGTTTCCACTGAAACAGCTGTCTCTCACATGCCACACACAGGTTGTTCTTTCTGGGGACTAGGGTGTCACTATGGCTCTTTGCCTTGGCCCTGGAAATTCACGCCCACTCCTCTTCAATCCCCCATGCCTCTCCTCACCCATACTCTATTGCTGAAACACATCTCTGTCCAAACAACGTTAAGAGTGAGGCTTTGCCTAGATGTTGTATTTCACCATCTGCAGGCGGAGCCTGAAACTGAAAATAGACTCACACGCAAAAATGCAATTTTTCCCTATGTGTGACATATGTGATGAAGCCCAGTTGATAAATGAGACACCATGAAAGTTAACAATAACTGATAGTAAACCATAACAATTATAATAATACAGAACAATAGAAGTTATTTCAAACTTAGGAATTGCTTATTACTGGAATTTTCCACTTTTTGTTCTTTGACCACAGTTGGCCATGGGTCATTGACACCCGTAGCTATAGCCATGGGTCAGAGGACTCTGTGCCCACAGCAGTGGGCTCTCTAAGCTCTGATCTTACCACAGGTGGTGCTCACTTCTAGACTGGTCTGGGGCTGTACCAAGCATGCTGGGAGGGTTGTTAGGGATGGTCAGGAAAACAGATGAGAAGACCCCACAGCAGCAGAGAATAGGTATGCCTTCATCAGTCATAGAAATACTTTGTGCTAGGTGGCACAGGATGAAACCAATTAAATAGTAATTAACATACTAGCAATAAACTTTTTAGGATGGGGTTGCAGAGGAAGGAGCAGGGGTTTGTGACTGGTGTTGAGCAGTTTTACTGAAGGTGTTGTATTTGAACTAAAGAAGCTTCAGAGAAATGCCAGAGGTGAGGGAGAGGAACATTTGTAAAGAGGAAAACTGTCACTCTCTCCAGCACTGAGCACACACTACAAGCCACACATGGCACTGTGTAACAGAGACACGAGAATGAAGAGGACTTCATTCCCTTCCCCTAGGCGTGATGACAATCTCATTGAGAAAGTTGCAATAGAAGCCTCATGGTGATTTCACAAATGAGGTTTCAAAAACAACGCATTTATAATCTGGCAGGTACCTAAATATAAATGTCAGATGCAGCGTGTTACAGTTAGTCCTGCAGGGTTCCCTAGGACCAAACATATGCACCAAGATTATGGGAGACCATTGTATCAATACTCTAATTCTGGAAATAATTTTTATCATTTCTCCTCAGGAACACAAAAAGCATCCCCTAAGAGCTCTGGGTGAATTTATAAGAAGCATTTGGGCTAGTAGATTTGAGCTTATACAAGCCAATATGATATCATCTGGTACATATGATGATACAAACAATATAATCAATGATACAATGCTCTCTCTATACACTTTGTATGATGTTTTCTGAACAAGATCAGGCTAATAGCAATAATTTTAGATATTCATCACTCAGACACCCTATCATGTACTTTCTCTTTTGGAAATGACTTAACATTCGAGTCAAAGCTCCTTACATGAGGTGACTCCAAAGCAGGGACACAGGTAACCCCATGTCAGCACCAGGAAGCCTTGGATCTTTCCAGACGCTGTGTTCCCTGGCTGCACCGCTGCTGCTGCTGCTGCTGCTGCTGCTGCTGCTGCTGCTGCTGTAATTTTTGTCTTAATAACCCTGTTCTTTCTGGGATTTCTCTGCCCGGGATATCCCCCGTGTGTGTCTCCAAAGACAAGGCAAGCAACAACCAAGAATTTCAGTCATTCTCTTGCTCCCAACTGCCTCCTGTGTGTGTATCTCATCAAACCTGCCCATGGTTCAGCACCAAGGACACCTCCCATGCTGTTGGGCCCTGCTACCCTAGCTCCATTCTGACAAAAGTTAAACAAGATCAGTGAGGCTGACTCAGCTGGTAAAGGTGCTGGCTGCGAAGCCAAACAGGCTGAGTTCAATCCCAGGCACCCACATGGTGGAAGACAACTGACTCCTGCAAGCTGTTCTCTGACCTCATACATGTACACACATGATCAGATAAAATGTGAAGCCTTAGTCTAAAGACCACCAAGAAACTACCATCTCATCAAGGAAAGCATCCCACCACAATATAATTTTGATTACTTTCAAGCAAATAAGTTTATTGTTATTATATTAATATTTAATAATACTGAGTTATCTTCTGTGTCTCAAAGACAGGTCACAAAAGACTAGCTGAAAGATTTTCATTTATAATACAAATAAATGGCCTGACTGGGACCTCCAGGAACGCTGACCACAGACACTCCTCCTCATTTTGCAGATGATCGGACCAAGCTGTCAGGACAGAGGACTTGCCGGACGGTCATGAGTCAGGCACTCTGTCCTGCCAACTGCACCCTGTTCTAAGTAGTGCTCAAACACTAGAAAGCAGATAGACTTGCTCTGTCTCTGTGCTAAGACATTTCCCCCAGTTGATGAATGTCTTAATCAGCAGGCTTTTGAAAGGTCATCTCTTTGGGGATTTATTATGTTATCAGCTTCTTACCCACACATCGGGCCAAACAAGATCCGTGTCCTCCGTCCTTTATCAGGTCTGACGCTAGGGTTCCTCGTGTATACCACGTTCATTTCCACATCACCGTGCAATAACGGGTGACAGCGACCCTGCTTTTCATGGATGATGAGGTAAAGGCATGAACAGCCAAGTTCTTCCCCAAAGACACATGCCTAGTAGACAGCAAACGGAAGGGCTCCCATTTGCTCTGGTTCCTACACCCTCTTCATGTGTCTACCATCTCCTAGAAACCATTGGCTCTATAGAGCTCAGCCCTAAAAGAGATGGCTCTGTATAAAAAAAAGTGCAAACACATTAATTTTCTAATGTCCGCTATTTACTCATGTTATAGTTTGAATACCAAATGTTCCCCATTTGGGTCCTAGCTGGCAGTGCTGTTTGGGAGGAACCTGGAACCTTCAGAACATAGTGTGCATTTGAGGGGGCTAAGATGTTACAGCCTGGTCCCAGCCTTGGCTCTGCCCTCTGCTTCCTGGATGCTAGTGTAATGCCACCAGCTGCCCTCCACTGTGGCTGCCACAGCTGGAAAGCCCTGCCACCATTCCTTCCTCACCAAGGCAGGCTGTACCCCTCAGAGCATGAGAATAACGCCCCCTTATGGTGTTTCTGTAAAACATCTGGTGACAGGGATGCACACATCACTCTCTGCTTCCTGACAGGGTGTGTGTGTGTGTGTGTGATGTCACCAGCTGCTTCAGCCTCCTCAGCCTTTGTTGGCTCTCCTTGATGGACTCTGCTCTCCAACTACAAGGCGGAATAAATCCTTTTTCTCTTGAGTTCCTTTTATCAAGATATTTTCTCATAGAGACAGAAAGATAAACTAAGAGAAACATGTCAACGGTGTCCTAGAAACAGAAGCAGTACCTCATTCATGGGACAGCAGTGGAGAGGAGGAGGAAGCAGGTGGCAGGGATACCCAAGGAAACATAAAGATGTGATGAGTCAAAAGGCCAGGGCAAGACGGTCATGAAAGGCATCAGTATCAAAACAGAGTCTGGTGGGGGAGGTCCTTCTGTGTATGTTTCTCTTATTGGTTGATGAATAAAACACTGATTGGCCAAGCAGGAAGTATAGTAGGGGCTACGAGAGAAAGGAGAAGAGAGAGAGAGAGAGAGAGAGAGAGAGAGAGAGAGAGAGAGAGAGAGAAGGAGAGACACCATGTAGCTGAGGAAGGAGTAGCAGTCCAGACCCTTCTCCGGTAAGTTAAGACCACGTAGAAACACATAGATTAGTAATTATGGGTTAATAATTAAGAGAGAGCTAGCCAGTAGAAGCCCTAGCCATTGGCCAACAGTTTTATAATTGATATAGCATCTGAGTGTTTTCTGGGGCAAAGCGACTAGGGGACCAGGAGGGACAGAAACCTCCATCTTCAAAAGTCACTTGAATCAAATCCTAAATAAGTAAATAAAACATCAGAGGGTGGGGGGTTATGATGGAAGAGTCTAGTGTATGTGTTCATGTTCCTGGTGGTAACAGCTACCTCAAGAGGCTCCGTTGCATCCTTACATAAAAGTACTTCTTCAGAGACATCCACCCAGCAACAGCCTCCAGCCTAGGACTGAGACATCACTGTTGTTGATCCTTATTGACCCCTGGACTCCCACTGAGGGCTGACAAGAAACAGGCCAAGTGTAAGACTGGCTTCTCAGGCATGGTGGCACACACATGTAATTCCAGCATTCCAGAGGTTGAAGCAGAGGATTGCCACAAGTTTCAGACCAACTTGGCCTACAATGAGTGTCCCAGGCCAATCTTGGCTTAGAAACCAACCAATCTGTCTCAAACAGAGACAGGAAAGGAAAAAGACCATGAACTTGAGCATTAACTAAACAGCAGCAGCAGGCTGTTGGCTAGACCAGAACTTCTGATGCAGGCTCAGCAGCATCCCAGGGTTGAATCAAATGAATTCCATTCCCATGGAACCTGGGCACACCCTCCCTCCCTGGTTACACAGAGATTGACTCAGAGTTAAGCACCACTTCGGGAACTAGGATTTTGCATGGACCCTGTTCCTTGGGGACGTCTGAATCACACAAGGGAAAGTCAAAACCCAGAAGCACGTCCCCTGCTAGAGCCTGGGAAGTTTGGGCAGCTGTGGCTTGGATATAGATGACCCCATCTGGGTCCAGTCTGAGCTTAGTCCCTCTTGCAGCATGTTGGGAGGTTTTTAGGTCACCAAGGTGGCATGCTCATAATGTATTCTTCAGTTATGAGCCAACCAGACTGAGTCAGCCCCCTCTCCTCTGTCAGCCATTTGCAACATGAAGCCCTCATGAGAGGTGGCTAACTGACCTTGAACTTCTCAGCCTCAATAAGCCAAAAGCACCTCTCTTCTGTATCAGTGAATCAGTCTCAGATACTGTTTCAGCAACAAAAATGAAAAAAGAAATTATCTTTTTCATTTATTTCCACTTATTTACCTGAGTTATTCAATCAAATAACAGAGTAAAACTATTTTCAGACAACTGCAGTAAATCAGGCTTCACCTGTATACCCTACCCTGCCTGAGTGTCTTAAAAATAAGACACTATTCCCATCATTCCTTGCAGCCCGCCAGACATTTGCAGTCCCTCCTGCTTGTCCAGAAAGAGTTGGAAGGAACTGCTGCGAATTTTACAGAAGTCACTGCACTGTGACAAAGTTCACCGGCTCCCTGTACCACCTGCCTTTGACTCCCACCAGAAGCCATCATTTCTGATTTAAGCAAACACTGTCAATTCGGCTGCAGCCCAGGCCGTTCTGGCTCCCTCTGAAAACATTGCCAAACAGCTCTCTGACTGGGTCACGTTAGGTCACAGTATCCACGGGCAGACAAAATGTAGTAAAAATTTTATGGGCCACTTGAGACCTATTGGATCGGCAAGGAACAAGCTAGGTCCAAAAGAGCGCAGTTGGCTCCAAGTCCTTCCAGAAACTACCCGCATATGGAAACTTCCCCAAGACTTCTCCAGCCCCTCCTCGGCCTGTGTCTCCACCCCAATCATTCCTGTCAGCCCAGCCAGTGCAGCAATTCTCTTTCAACTCTTGTGAACAAAGCAAATCTCAGAGCGGGTCTCTCTCCTTTGTTACAGCTGCAGAGAGACCTTCAGGGAACAGGATGGAGTTGGGGGTGGGGGGCCTGTGGCCGTCCAGAAAGCAAGATCTTTCGCAAATGCCTATGGGCCTCTACGCAGAGCTGGCTTAGCTTTGAGGAGTGGTGTGCACACTTGTATACTGCACTGGTCCCACCACAGAGGGGCCTGAGCGTCCTGTCCCTGCTGCCTCTGGGAGCCACTGAAAGTCTCTGAGCAAGACAGTAGCTGCCCTCGGCACTGTGGGGCCTCTGGATTGTCATCAAGAGACCAGAGGACCCATCAGAATCCCAGAGGGCTCCACTCCCATGGGGATCCTGGGGTGGTTTCAGTACAGAAACACATTTCTGTACTGAAACCACAAATGCAGACTCCTAGTTTGGTTATATGCTGGGCCCTGGGGGTCTTTTCAGAGCCTCCGTTTCCCCATCGATAAAATGGGAAGAGAGGTTTGCTTTGTGTGCACCCACACATCCACCAATATTGTTAGGCAATAGCAAAAGGAACTGTACTTTCTGGCTTATCCCTCAAAAATCACTTGACAGGTTTCTGAGGAGGGGCCTCCCAGCTCCAGTCACAAAGGGAAACATTCAGCTACTTGAGAATCATCTGAAGCAAGGCAGCTCCCCTCGCCACAACAGACCTACCAGCAGAAAAATTTTCCCCTTTGCCTTCCTTTTTTTTCCAGGCAGGCTCTCATGTAGCCCAGGCTAGACTTGAACTCACTATGTGGCTAAGAATGACCTAAAGTTTCTCCTCCTGCTGCCTGTACTTCCCAAACACTGGGGTTTATAAGCATGTATATAACCAGAGTATAAACACTGGGTATATAACCAGAGACTTTCTGTTTCTGAAGTAACGTCTTCATTTAGGACTCGGTATTTAAAATTATGCAGAACTGCACATAATATATGACTATCCTCATGTGTGATTATTCACATGTCTAAATATGGTATGTTTTACACATGCACATGTAATGGTCAAAAATGCTGGCAGGGCTGGCTGCGTTCCATGACACCTGATCTTCTGTGATGGGACTCACACTTCTTCCATGGAGAGAGGGGTCTGTACCCAATCCACCTTGAATGCAGGCGCACTTGTAACTCAGCTGCAGCCAACAGTCTGAGATGGGTGAGTTGCAGGGCTCTTGGAGCAGAGTTATTAAAAGTGCCCTAGCTTCCACACTGGCCCTTGGGACATTTGTGCAGGCCAAGAGACCTCATATCCTGAAAGGACTGAGAGACAACCATGCTTTAAGAAAGCTGTAATGACTATGTCAACTTGACAATCTATGGTCATTTTGGAAGAGGAGATCTCAATTGAGAAAATGCCCCCACCAGATGGCCCTGTGGACAGACAGGCCTGTGGGGCATTTTCTTGGTTGATGCTGGATGTGGGAAGACTAAGCTCACTGAGGGTGGTGCCATCCCCTAGGCTGGTGGTCTTGGGTGTTATAAGGAAGCAGACTGAGCAAACCATGGGGAACAGGCACTAGGCAGCACTATTCATGGTCTCTGCTTCAGTTCCTGCCTCCAGGTCCCTGCCCTGACTTCCCTCAGGGTGGACTTAGAAGCTGTAAGCTGACATGAACCTCTCCTTCCCAAGTTGCTCATGGTCCTTTATCATAGCAGTAGAAACAAATCCCAGACAGTTCCATAGAGAAAGCCTCCTGGAAAGGCACCTAGGCACACACAAAGACAAAAGGACATGCAGACAGCTTCAGTAGCCCTGGCTCTCTGGTTTTCAGTCCTGGCCACCATCTGACTGCAGTTATACGAGAGACGCCCACCCCCCGACCCCCCACCCCCACCATCACCACCAACGTTTAACCAGCAGCTCAGCATTTCCTCAATCAGAGCATCACAGATACGAGAGGTAATAAAACGGTGGTTGCTTGGGCCACCCATTTTGCTTTAGTGTGTGGTGGATGGGACAAGGAGACAACAGAGTGACAAAGATCAGAGATGCTAAAAATCTCCAGGCATGGTGCTGTGCTGGCCTGTTCTCCAAATAGCCACCAGCAGCTTGATGGGTGGCAGGTACACCCACAAATGCTTTACACATCTGAGCCCCTAAGAACAGTCCCCATCGGTCCCCATCACCTCTAACCTCAATCTTCGTGATAGACTTTGTCTCCCCCTTTGTTGTTTGTGGTCTCCCTCTCCCCATCACCTGTGTCTTGGAGTCCCTCAGAAAAGCCACTTACACCCAAACCCTTGTCTCAGGCTCTGCAGTCAAGAGAACCCAACTAACACAGCAGGACTGTCTGGGTCAGGGAGCTGTGCCTGCCCCGACAAAGGAGGAAGGCAGCTAGAGGCTATGTCGCCAGTGAAGGGCAAGCCCACCAGTAACAGCAGAGGCTGCCCTGGCCCTTGTCCTCCCTGCCATCTGTCCCTGTCTGTCTGTCAAGCAGGGCTGGAGAGCAGGATTTACCTAAACCTGTGACAACTGGCTTGTGGCTCCATGACAAGGCTCTCAGGGCGGGACCATCTCCAGGGATGGCAGGGAGGAGGAGAAACCTGCATGATCTGGGAGGCAGGGAGCTGGGGAGCAGGAGCAGCATAAGACTGGGAACAGATGGGGCTTCCTGGGCACCAGGGCTAATTAAGAGGCTCAGCAGCTCGGGGCCTGGGCCCCAGATAGTGCCCACAGCCTCCGGGGGCTGAGCGCACATGGCTGCACACTGGTTCACCAGAATGGTGTCTAAGCTGAAGAGCTCAATCCTGGAAGAATGATGGAGGGGAAGGGGCCATCACAGGACTGCGTCGTCTCCATCTTAGCCCCAGAAACTACCATCAAAGAGCAGCAGCTTCTAATTCCCTCTGAGCAGTCGGGCTGCAGGGTCCAGACCCCTAAGGGAGTCCAAAGAAAAGGAGGGCACAGAATGAATGAAGGACCCCACACAAGGAACTTGCTGCCACCTCCCTGCCCTAGGTCTATGGGGCTGACCCTGGATGATCATGTGAAACTCTCAGGCTGACTGTGTGTGTGTGTGTGTGTGTGTGTGTGTGTGAGAGAGAGAGAGAGTGTGAGAGAGAGAGAGAGAGTACATGTGAATATGCATGTGTGTGTTTTTGTGTGCATGAGAGTGTGTGTGATTGTATGTATATAAGTGTGCATGTGAATGTTTGTGTGTGTGTGTGTGTGTGTGTGTGTGTGTGTGTGTGTGTATACCTGTGTGTGTACCTGTGTGTGTGTGTGATGCTAGATATGGAACCCAGGACTTCGCCCACAACGGACAAGCACTCTGCCGCTGAGCTATTCTACCAGCACATGGTACACTTCTTAAATCATAAGCAAGAAATTACAAGCAGTTTCCTGACACACACCAATTGTACACACCTGAGCCACCGAGGACTCAAGTAGCATTTGTATCTGAGTAGGTGTGTTTGTTTTTGTAGGACTCACAATTGTACCCAGGGCCTTGATCATGCTTGGCAAGGGCTACCCTCCTGAGCTACAACTCCAGTCCCCGCATTTGAAGGCTAAGGTCCCTGGTTCTCTCCCAGTTTGGAGTATTTTATCTCCGAAAACTTCATGTATGACATGTTCCTAGCTTGAAATGTTAGCAAATATTTGCTGAATAAATTAGGTCTCCTTTCAAATACAATCCCAGACCATACAAACAGAATGGTAATACATGTATGCCATTTTGTATGTGTTTGTATGTATATGTATTCATTTGTGCACATGCGTGTGTGGGTACACAGATAAGTATATATAATGCATGTGGAAGCCAGAGGCCAGCACCAGGTGTCTTCTTCAACATTGTGCTAAAGACTTTTGGAAATCAGGTCTCTCGTTGAATCTGTAGCTCACCAAATTGGCTAGGCCACTGGCCAGAAAGACACAGGGATTCCTCTATGTCCACTTCCCCAGCACTAGGATGACAGGGACACATGCCAAGCCTTTGCATAGGTACTGAGGGTTGAACTCCTGTTCTCCAGCTCCACTTTACCAACTAAGCCAGCTACAGAGCCAGAGTTCCCAAGTAGCAAGTCACGGTGACAAAATCATTCTGGAATTAGGTCCTTCCCACAAGCCATTTATTATTTATTGGGTGTGTGTGTGTGTGTGTGTGTGTGTGTGTGTGTGTGTGTGTGTGTGATGTGTGTGCAGGTGTCCTTGGAGGCCAGAGGGGGCACCAGATGCCCTGGAACTGGTGTTACAGGCATTTGTGAGC
This sequence comes from Cricetulus griseus, assembly GCF_003668045.3. Taxonomy (NCBI): domain Eukaryota; kingdom Metazoa; phylum Chordata; class Mammalia; order Rodentia; family Cricetidae; genus Cricetulus; species Cricetulus griseus. Next base: position 6,444,174 of record NC_048597.1, on the reverse strand, counting down.
CACTGACAGGAGCTCTGAAGACAGAACCCTCTCCAAGTGCAGGGCGCGCTCCCCACCACTGAGCCATCCTGCCAGCCCCTATTGGTGTATTTCATGCACCTTTCTCTCACTTTCCAAGGTGTGTGGGTGAAACAATGTAAAGTAAGTATTTGTTTCAAAATACTCCTGAGGCCTACGCGCACACACATGCCCACACGCATGCAAACACACATACACAGGAGAGAAAGACTATCTCCTGTTTAGGTTTGTAGGGCTCTCGGTTTTGGCCAGTTCTAACGCTCTGTGTTCTGTGTCTTCAATACGCACTTTGGAAATCCAGTTGTAAAAATGATTTCTAGTCCTTGGGTTTTAATCCTGGGCTCCAAATTCAAGGCCATCCAAATACCTACATATTTACTATCTAAACAGTTTTCCAGAAAGTGCTAACCATCTGCAGGCAAAATGAGTCAGTGAAGTTGGATGCTTTAGTGGGCTCCCAAGTGCCAGCCAGGAAACCAGATTGCCCTGGCAAAGAGACCATCAGAGGGTGACCAAAAGGCAGCACGCTGCACTGTAACAACTGTCCCCGGCCTGGAACAACTGTCCCTGGCCTGTAACAACTGTCCCCGGCCTGGGGTCTGAGCAAGCATAACCCGAAATGCTGAGGCTGTATTTCCAAGTGACTCCCAAATGACCTTGGAAACCTAGTGTGATGAATGGAACACTTTTGAAGGGAATAGTTGGACTCAGGAGAAAATAGCACTTCCATGTGTTGAATCCCTGAGACGGGAGAGGTAAGGGGAGAGGGGCTTCCCTCCAGAAGGTGGACCTACGATCTGAAGAGTCACCACTGCTCTCTGTTCATCGTGGTGCTTGTCTTTACATGCCACAGGCCATCATCCCACCTTTAAAAGGGGACACGTTGACTGGGCAGGATGGCACGCCTCTGATGCCAACACTCGGAAGGCAGAGGCAGGCAAAATCTATGAGCTCTAAGTCACCTTAGTCTAGTGAGTTCTACAGGACCGCATAGTGAAAACTTGTATAAAAAATAAATGGGTGTCTTGATATTTGCAAAAATGTGGATTTGGGGATCCCGGGAGCACCTCAGACATTCCTATAAAAATACCTCGTGATACCACTTCTGTGTCGAAGCAGGAAGCAGTCAAGCACACAGACACTGAAGCAGAGAGTAGAGTCGTGGTTCCACAGGGCTAGGGGTTGAAGGATGGAACATTAGTTAGTGTGGAAACTTGTGATTACAAGAGGAACCCATTCCAGAACCCTAATATATGACATTGTGACCACAGTCAAGAAGAGTGAAATATAAACTGACATTTGTTGAAGACACGTATGGTGTGTTCTCATCCTCACACACAGACAAAGTAACTACGTGATGTGATTTGCTGATCAGATTAACTATAGAAATCATTTCACAGACCTTACGCATGTGGCGACCCATGGTGGGTCCACCCTGAGTGTGCAGTCGGCTGTTGCTCTCTGTGGGGACTGGTTACACAGCCCACCCATCTGTCAGATTAAAGCCAGGGGGACTGGAGAGATGGCTGAGAGGTTAGGGGCATTGGCTGCTGTATCCTCTATTCTCCCCCACTTTTATTTTGGGAGAGGACCTCACAAAGTGGCTCAGACTGGTCTTAAACCTTCCACTGCAGCACATGGCCTCTTGAGTGGCTGGATGACTTGGTCTCCTGGCCTGGGTGTGTTTCCCGTGACTCTCCCTCACCTCCCCATGAAGTCAGCTCAGATGTCACCTCCTCAGTGAGCTCTGCCTCCACTTCCTTGCTTAAAACTGTAACCTCCTCCACCAGAGCTCCAATCCTGAACCACTGAACCCCATAAATCCTCTCCACTTCCTACCTATAATATCAGCAACCTGTGGTTTTTTACTGTAGAATTCTTCATGCATATTGTATTCAGTCAGTCTCCCCATTCTGCCTCCAACACACAGTGGGTGAGGACCAGTAAGGCAGGCAGGAATGTTTACACACACACACACACACACACACACACACGCGCGCGTGCGCGCGTGCGCGGGTGGGGGTGGAAGGGAGCACCGGGCTGTGGCAGTCACACTGTGAATAAATTAATAAGTGAATGAATGAAAGATCAGAAAAGACATGAGCCAATTATCAGCCTTTCAAGAATCCCTCCCCTCTCTCACCTTCATGAGAAAGAATTTGATGCAAAAGAAAAGAGTCCTGATAAACTGGATGAAAGTCACGGGTCAGCATTTTCCCCAAAACCTCTAGACCCTAAAGTCAAAGACAAAGTGGTCTGTTGTCAGGGATGTTCCCTGGCCTAAACACAGGGAGAAAGGTTTTTCCTGCCTCAGTTTTCCAAAGCTCATAGTCTTGGTATGGGGTTGTGTTCTGTTCACTAAAAACCAGCATGCTGTTATACACTGGCATCAGCCTCATACATGGTGTTTACAGGGTCTCTTTTATGGAGCACAGACTATGTCTATACATTCATATATATACACCTACTTTTGACATTGCCAAGGAAATACAGTATGGAGTCACCATTATTCCCCAAGTGTCTGGGACACAGGAAACCTTTGTAAAATGAATGTTGTCAGGGAAAGAAATACCACCAAGGACATTGTGCTGCTATAACAAAATACTTGAGACTGAGAGTTTATAAACACGCATTTGTTTCTCACAGTTCTGGAGGCTGTACAGTCCATGATCAAGGTGCCCACACATGAGAGCTTGTTCTCTCTGCTTCCAAGATCAACACACCCCAGATGGGCAGTGGTGGCACGCCCCTGTAATCCCAGCACTCAGGAGACAGAGGCAGGAGGATCTCTGAGTTTGAGGCCAGCCTGATCTACAGAGTGAGTTCCAGGACAGCCAGGACTACACAGAGAAACCATGTCAAAAGAAAAAGAAAGAAGAAAAAACCACCACATCCCATGCTGTATTTTATAGAGGGAAGGAAAAACATGTCCTTGGGTGGAAAAAGACAGAAAAATGGGGACTAACTCCCTGCATTAAGCTTTCAGAGTGGGTACCTAGTCCAATCCATGAAGCCCTCAGTTATTTAGAGTCACAGCTGCCACTGAGTTGACATTTCAATGACAACTTCAGAAGGGACACAAACATGTAAATCACAGCAGTTTACAAACATGATTTCTCTGTGACAGATAAGTGCAATTAAGTGGCTCTATAGTGTTGAGCGTGCATGGTGCCCAGTGTGATGGCTCACACTTTCACCTGGTGTGCAGGGTGCCCAGTGTGATGGCTCACACTTTCACCTGGTGTGCAGGGTGCCCAGTGTGATGGCTCACACTTTCACCTGGGTGTGCGGGGTCAGAGGCGAGCAGACCTCCAATTATGAGGCCCTCAAGTTCCAAGCGATCCAAGGCTACATAGCAAGACTCTATCTCAAACGTAAATGATAATAATAATTTAATGTGTGCCATGTCCAGGCTAAGTGTTGCTAAAATGGTAGCATTCAACTTTCACAGCAACCTTAGGACAATTTGTCTGTTGAGGCAAGATCTGCTGAGACTTGCCTGAAGGACATGTTACATGGCTTCGTCTAATGTCCCAAGACTCATTTCCCACCATCTGACCTGGGTCTCAATCCCTGCAGAACCCTGACACTGAATTCAAAGCACAGCACTGTCATTCCCCAGGACTCTGGCTGTCCCCATGAGCTTTACATGGGATCCTTGTCCACAGCACTGTCACTCCCCAGGACTCTGGCTGGATGTCACTCTTGGCTTCTCCACTAGGCTCCAGGCCCTCAGATCTAGCCTCACATCAGTCATGCTGGCCTTTTTTGTACCTTCTAGCATTTATCTTCTCTGTGCCTCCCAGACACTGTGACAGCCCTGAAGAGAAGGAAGAGAGGTGACAGAGATGAGGCCACCTAGAAGGACATGCACTGGTGAGACAGAGCAGCCCCACTGTGTGCTCTCTGACCAGTCTAAGCATCAACTCCTCTAAAGTGGGAACCAGTCACAGGTGATGCCTAATTCGTGGCCTGGGAAGCTTGGGTACATGACTAGGAGTGCTGGGCACAGAGGACTGGGTGTTTTCCTCACTGACCCCCTCATCACTTACCTGACTCATAGTATGCTCCTTCGCCGCCGGTATTACGTCATGGCTTCTGAACATGGGTTTATGCTTTGGTGACCAGCCGTCCACCCTCTTTCTGGTTGGGTTGGAAGCTGGATGGAGGAATGGCATTTGCTCATTGTCTGTGAATCTTCAGTGTCATCAGTCAGTGACACTACATGGACAGGTTGTCATACTCTCAGAGCTGAGATAGGGCAGTGGACAGTGAGGCTCAGAGACGCATGCATGCAGAGCTATAGAGCTTCCCTTCTAGAGAAGGTTTTAGTGAAGGGGCTGAAGGGGGCAGGACTCTGAGGGGAAGAGGATGGAGACACGTGGAGGATGGGCTGAAGGGAGAGTGAGTCTGAACCAAGGCTAGAGTGTCTCAGGAAGTGGCCAGGGTGCTTCTGGGTAGATTTTCAGAGACTAGATGGGACTCAAATGACCCTGACTGACTGAACCACTGATATCATCAGCTGCTCGTGCTTAGTCCCCAACCCTGGGCAGACTCTAATCCACTACAGGCACCACGTGAGTCACCAGCAATGGCCAACCGTATGCTTTCCTGTGAGTGGGGATGGTCCATGGTATCATCCATGTGGCTGAAAGATCCCCAATGGCTTTGACTGTTTTCCTTTCCTTTCAAAGAATGTGAAGTATAGAGTTGGATTTGCAATTCTCTACTGTAGAGAAGAGACTCCCCACCCCACCCTCCAGTGTCCAGGGAAGGACAAACAGCAGGTCTCCAAGAATGTTCCAGAATGTTGTTCAGCCAGGCAGCTGTTCTACCGGCTCCTGAGAGGGGGGCATTGTGGGTCAGAGCAGGCCTGGGGTCTGTGTTTTCTCTCTGCAGAGGAAGATACGCACTACCTTCCACACATATTAACATAAGAAAAGGCCTCCACACAAGGAGGAAGGCACCGGCTTCCTCGCCCAGGAGCCAGAACCACTGATGCAAAGTCTACCTTCCTTTCCTTCACCAGAGGCAAGCAGCAAAAGTTAAAATAATTACTACCTGTGAGTGACTGTGTATGTTTCTGTCATCTAATTAGGTAATCTGCCCAGGTGTTTAGCACCAAGGACTCGGTGCCTTAATTGGAAAAAGTTAAGGACAGAAACTAATTAGCAGCCACAACCCAAACCAGAAGTCTAATGATATTAACCACAAGTCATAACGACTCTCAGGAACCTTTGTCTCCATCGCTTCAAACAGAGGAGGACAGAGTGTGTGTAAGCTTTAAAATGCCAACATTCATCCCCCAACCCCAGGCAACTTTGATCCACGGTGTCAAAGGAACGGAGAGAATTGTAACTACAGGGCAGGGCAGAACTGTGGCTGAAGGTATACTCCATCCATGTCTCCGCCCTTTTCATTTATGTGTGCGTGTGGCTGTACACGTATGTGCAGGCTAGAGTCCGTTCCTCAGGAGCTTACCACCTTGGTTTTTGTTTGTTTGTTTGTTTTTTAAAGGAAGGTCTATCCCTGGCCTGGACATCACCAAGTGAGCCATCCTGGGTGGAAAGAAAGACCCCAAGGATTCTCTGCCCTCTGTTTGCAAGGCAAACACTTTACCAAATGAGCCATCTCCCTGGTCCCTCAACACCCCATTTACTGATGACTGATTGACACTCTGTTTATTGTGAGTGCATGTATGTGTACACCCACAAGCCACAGCTCCAATGTGGGCGTCAGAGAACAACTTTTAGGAATCTATCCTCTTCTTTCTGAGGCAGGGTCTCCCTTGTTTCAATCTCTGGGCTCCGGACTCCAGGCTATCTGGCCTTCAAGCGTCTGCCCGGTTCTCCGTTTCTCAGGGCAGGAGAGCTGAGGTCAGAGATGAGCCATTGCTTCCGGCCTTCCACTCTGGACCCAAGGATCAAACTCCAACTCTGAGGTTTATACAGTTGCCAATTTTACCTGAAGGAACACCCCCCCTACCAGGTCCCCCTGTTTGGGAGAGAGGACACTGCTATGTGGCCTGATCAATCTGGTCTTAGACTCTGTGTATCCCAGACAGACAGACAGACTGCCAACTCTTGGCCCTCCTGCTGCAGCCTCCCAAGAACTGGGGCTCGAGGTGTGAGTCGCCACACCAGACTACAGGCCGTGTGTTAAGCGAGACATCACTAAAACCATCCTTAAGTCAGTTCCCATTCTTTTCTTACTAGGGAGGAGCCTCAGGAACCTGGATCTCTCAAAGAAGTAAACTGACTTGCATGACCCAAAATATCTGCTAGTATTTCCCTCAGTTCATTCCAGGTTTCCTTTCCAAGTGGGAAAACTAGATGAAGTCCCCCAGGCAAAATCCCTAATTCCAAGATGACTGCTGAACTAGAGGCTGACAAATCCACGAGGCTAGTGTTTTTATAAGAGGGCTTTCCTGGCCTTTAATCCCAGCACTCGGGAGGCAAAGGTGGGTGGTCTCTAGAGCGAGTGCCGGGATTAAAACAGCTACACAGAGAAACCCTGTCTAGAAAAACAGAGAGAGAGAGAGAGAGAGAGAGAGAGAGAGAGAGAGAGAGCTCTACTGCTTCTACCTTTGTCTCTAAAATCTTCTACTTCTGTGGCACTTATTTCAGAAAATGGCCAGCTTTATTTTGTTGTTCATTACTCTAAGACGGCATTAGATAATTTTACCTCCCTGGCAATCTGACATTTTAAATGACTAATTAGCTGGACGTGAACGTAGATGGAAAGCCAGAATTAGGTTCCGGAGAAAGACAAAAAGAGACTCTCCATCGAGCACCAGAAAACTCAAACACATATGTCTTCTAATTTGTTGTAGCAGAGTGCTCTGTTTAACCCTTCTCTCCCTGGCTAACTCCAGTTCCGTTAGTGTGGCCAGCCAAGTCCCTCACGGTTAAGGCAACCCACTTAAACCTGGCCCCCAGCACGAAAAGGAACTTGGTCTGTTGTCCTAAGCTCTGATCAGTTTCCTATTCCTTATTCCTCACTGTCACTATTTCTCATCAGCTCCCTCAAAAACAAAACAAACAACAAAAATATGTTTAAACAAAACTCTTCAAAGAAAAACAAATTGATCAGTTTGCATAAGCTGATATCTTTCTTCAGAAAATAAGTAAATAACTGGAGAAAAAGTAGTTGTATTCCCTCTCCTTGTAGAATGTAAAGGGACTCTGCCTCGTGAGGACATACCTGTGTCCCCAGCACTGGCCCCTGAGAGGCTGCCACTTAGAAACCGTTCGTGTAAATAAACCGTGTGTGTGTGTGTGTGTGTGTGTGTGTGTGTGTGTGTGTGTGTGTGTGTGTGTGTGAGCGTGCGCGCGCGCTCCCCACCAATGCTGCCAGAATGGTCCTGGTTTATTTACATATTTTTCCCACTAGGCTTTTTCTTGCTAGCTATCAAACATTGCTCATGTTCAAGGGTTAAAATAATGGGGTCTTTATGGGCCTATGGAGAAACAGGCCAAAGAGACCCACAGCAGACTTGCCGCAGCTGTCAGGAGCCACCGCCTGCCCCTGGGGAATTTGCTTATTTCTCTATCTCACTCTCCCACCTTGATACCACGGACAAAAACACACCCACTGCATTTGGGTCCTGTGCTAAGAATAATTGCTACCAATATTGATTGGCCCTTGGGGACTTGGCTGAATTTAAAAATTGCAGACTGTTAACTCCCAGTTGGGGCAGCCTCCCTGAGATTGAGGCTTATTTGTGACATGTTCCTATGTTTAAACTTACCTGTGAAAACTGTGAAATTAATAACCTCACGTGGAGGACAATATGGTAACACCGCCCTGCAGCAGCGCACAGCTATTTTTGTTCTTACTGTTTTCATGCTGGCTCCAGCCTCCCCGAGTCTCTGAAAATGAAGCCTGAGGATATTTGTTACCTGGCATTTCATGTTCCCAAGGTTTCCAGAGATTGTCTCTCGCCTCCTTTGGCTGGACATTGGCTTTCAATTGCTTTGGGACCTACGTGGGTGTGGAGTGATTTCAGCTGTCAGCTCAGTCCTGCTCTCTGAGGAGGGATCAGGCTTAACAGTTTGCATTTGGACTTGAGTCCCAGAGAGGGAGACCTGCTGATGTGGACAGCAAAGTTCACACATGTCAGGGATAAAAATTCCAAACGTGTGCTGAGAGCAATCACAGATGAAAGAGAGAAGCTAATTCCACCCAGGCTCCAGTCACTCAGAAGGGTGTTTATAAGTCACGCACGTGCGAGCAATCACACACACACACACACACACACACACACACACACACACACACACACACCTGCTGCTGAGGTTTCCCTGGGCCATTTCCCTGGCATGATTAAAAGCCACAATTTCAGTTCTGCGTCTTATGTGCCCAGAAGTTCTCTGTGTGGGGCGGGCGTTGGCGTCACCGTCCTTGCAAAATCTCTACTTCCTCTCAACTCTGGTTCCCCTAGTGATAATTAAAGAGAAAAAAAAACTGTGATATATATTTTCTTAAGATCTGTAAGAAAAAACAGCAATCAAGGTAGCCTGTAATTCTATTTCCTCCGGCTTACCTCCACGTTATAAATCTGCAGCAGCGTACACGGTTAAGTTTAGTAACAAGAATTGCAATCAGATATTTTTTTAAAAAATAAAGCTCCTAAAAAATAAATGGCACAACTTCTATCCCTCGAATGTAATTTATATACATAATCCCCCTTGTAGCTTAAAGTGGAAACTTTAATAAACTTTAATAAACAAAACAAAACAAAAACAAAAATAATGTCACCTCGAACATTCACCTTTACATTTTGTGTTTAAAGAATTCATTTTCCCGTCCAGTTTTTGCAGGTTCCTCTTAAAGCCACCCAGGGGGATATTCAGCTATGGCTGCTCTGGTTTCCTGCTAGTTTGTACCTCAAAAAGGAGGGTTGTTATCATCATTGTTGAGCATCTTACTTTATTATCATCTGAGGTTTCCAAGACAGAACATCAGTAACATAAATATGAACCATAACTAATGGGCAAGAGCACATGTTGGAAGTAAAAAAATGCAAATACAATACCCACTATAATTCATTTTGTTACCCAGATTTTCAAAATAGTTCTTAAAATTTCAACACAACCAGTAAAGAAACATGCCTCTATTGGACCAGAACAGAGCATCGAGTTAGTCCAGTGTCTGCACTGAATCATAGTCAAGTCTCTGTGTGAGCCACAGTTTAATTTACATAGCAATTTAATGTGTTTTTCAAATAGGCCTTCTTGCTTTGTAGTGGAAGTAAGGCCTAAGAAACAAAGATAAAGTGTGTGGCTAATTCCTGGGAATAAAATTGTCAGTCTCGGGGATATTTTAGGACTGTTGTATCTGGCCTGCTTTGTCTGGAGACAGCGAGCAGCAGGGCAACTCTGGATTAGTAACAACCTGCTTTATCTTGAATTTTGCTAAGAACATGGTCATCTCACAAAAAAAAAAAAAAAATCTGACACTCACAAAAAAGGTAAAAATGATGTATTTGTTAATTGGGTTGGTAATGTATCATTTTACAGTGAACATGTGTATCAACACACTTTCAATAACTGAAGAATGTGTGATTTTGTCAACTGACAACAATTTGATGAAGAGTTTTTTTTTAAATAATGAAAAACAAACTGTTTCAAACCTAAAATGAGGGTGTGGTTCTGCTTTCGATGTGGTTGGTTTTGTTTTGTGTTTGAGACAAGATCTCACACACACACACAGATCAGGCTGGTCTGGAGTGTACTATGTAGCCTAGTTAGCATGGAAGTCACAGCAATGCTCCCATTTGGTCCCTCCAGTGCCCAGACCACAGGTGTGAGCCTCCAACCACCTCCAGCAGAAGTAAAACTGTTTGACGCTGAGGACACAGTGTTGATTGGGCTTGTGATTTTTTTTTTCCTGCAGAAGTTGTTTTTTTTATTTTGTCTGCTCCAGCACTACCCTAAAAATGGGCCACACTTTCACCGCAGGAACTACAGATATTACAACAGGCTGGCGGTCTCTGTTGCTGCGGTGCAGAGATGTCCCCAGACATCAAAGAGGTCACTGGATCCCAGCTGTAACCTCCCATGGGGTATCTTGTTGTTAGTAAATGCAGTCACCACTTGCTTTGGGTGACACTGGTGGTTTGGTTTTTGTTTGTTTGTTTGTTTGTTTGTTTGGGGAGTTTTTTGTCATTTTTTCTTTCCATTTTTTATTTAAATTAGAAACAAGATTATTTTACATGTCAATCCTAGTTCCTGGGACACTGGTGTTTTATAATGTGTCATCGAAAATGTTCGCGAGCAGAAGAGAAGATGGCAGCCCTACCTATAAGGTGATCTTGGATAAGTCCAGTGCAGTAAAGCAGTCATTTCTCTAATCACAAAACACAAAGACTTGGTGTCCTTGAGTGCTCTGTTGAGCTTGCGAGTTACAAGAGGTAATTCCCCAAAAGGGGCATGACACCTGTTATTTCTGTCACCACAACCTTGACTTTAGGTGTGGTTTAAAGGGGAAACAGTATAGTAGGGCTGTGGGCACAGCTTAGTGGTAGAGCTCTTGCCTAGCAGTGTGAGGCCCTGGGCTCTATCTTCACAACCACAGAGTAATGCTAAATAGTCATCGATGATACAGAAGAGGAGCAGGGCCTCCTCTCATTACATTTGGGGGGTGAATGGCTTGACTCCAGGCACAGTATGCAGACATCAGTGCCGGCCCCATCCGGAAGAGGAGAGAGAGGCTCCTTATCAAATCAGTGCATGAGGCTTACAAAACCACTCCCAGGGTTCTCATATTCAACCCGGGGCTTTCCCGAGCGTGCCACACGTGATCCCCACCCTGCTCTGCACACCTGAAGGTCTTCTCAGCTGGGCATCCCTGCTTTATTCACTAGAAAAGGATTCCAGAGTTGTTTATTTAGATGTTTATCTAGTATAGAAGGTGGGTGGGTGCCCAGGAGCCAAATCCTGGAGAAAGGCAACAAGGCCACAGGCAGCCACTAGCTCTGAGCCCCTCCCTCTTGTGGCCACCAAGAAAGGAGAGAAATGGTTTTCCCTCTGAGAACATTTCCATTGCAGTGGCATATTCTAGGCGCCCTGGCCATAGTGGAGTTCACCGAACCGAGTAGAGGACACCTATCTAAGTTTAACTTCAGATAAGCAGTGACTCTCTTTTATAGACAGATCCCAATTGCTGCAATGAACACACTGAAAACATATTTCAGAACCCATCTGTTCTCATAAATCCCCCTTGACTCTGAAGGAAAACACACAAGAATAATGAAAGCCACTTCCTTGGGATGAACAGAGGACTAAAATGATGTCTGCTGTGTGACCAGTGTCCCAGAAAGGCTTTCAATGCCACGCAGTTGTAAGCCCCAGACTCCTGGTGACCTGGTATTCTCTAAGACACAGCTGCCAAGCCATGCTGACTGCACTCAACTCCACCAAGAGAAAGTGGGGCCACTCCTAACTCCACAGTGCTTACCATCTCCTGAAATAAAGAAAACCACTTGTTCTAGAGTCCTCATGTGCTTTCTGTAGTTGTGACAAAACACGGTGACCAAAAGCCACTCCGAGGAAAGAATATATTTAGCTCACACATCGCCATCACAGCCCGTCACTGAGGGAAGCTAGGCCAGAAACCTGGAGGCAGGAGCTGATGCAGAGGCCGGGGGCGGGGGGTGGCTTACTGGCTTGCTCAGCCTGCTTTCCTATAGATCCCAAGACCACCATCCCAGGGATGGCACCGCTCACAATGGTGGGCCCTCCCCCATCAAGCATTAATCAGGAAAATGCCCCCACAGACTTACCAACAGACTTTCCAATGCGATGGGGACATTTTCTCAACTGGGGTCCACTCTTCCCAGATGACGCCAGCTTGTTGTGCCCAAGATGACAAGAAACTAACGAGGACGTCAGAGTAGAAAGCTCCTAAAAGTTGAATCGGATTCCTCTCAGCCATGCAGCTGTACTGGCTCTGCTCATTCCTAGTGGGCTTCACTCCGTGAAGAGCTGAGGTGAAGATGGCAGCCTTAGGGCATTCCTGTCACCATGAGTTTCTTATAACGTCCCTTGCCACCTCAGACTTTTAAAGTATTTTAACTTTACCTGTATTCCAAGGAGGACAATACAGTGTTTAATGCCTTCCATAATCATTATTCCTTCTCATTTAAATGTTTGAAAATATGAGTACATTGTCCATTAAATCACAAATATATTAAAATCACCTATAATAAACTTCAGCTTGAGCCTGGCTTGTACTTGAGAATAATAGACAAGTTAATGCTTTGCAAATATCACCCGTTCAGGTATCAAATGGTTTACTCTGTTTTCGATTTGTTATTCGGTTTGTGTAGTGCGGTATGTGTGCGTGTATGTGTGTGTCGTGTGTTTATATGTCTATCAGTATGTGTAGTGTGTATATGTGATGTGTCTCTGGTGTGTGTACTGGTGTGTCTGTCTGAATGGTGTGTATCTGTCTATATGTATGTATGTATGATGTGTCTCTGTATGTATCTGTGCGTGTGCGTGCATCTGTCGGTCAGTATGTGTGGTGTCTCTGTGAATCTGGTGTATGTAATTGTGTGTGTATGTGTGTGTCTGCCTGAATAGTGTGTGTGTATCTGTCTATATGTATGTGTGTATGGTGTGTGTGTGTGTGGTGTCTGTTTGTTTATCTGTGTCTGTATATGTATCTGTCAGTATTGTGGTGTCTCTGTGTATCTGGTGTATCTGTGTCTGTCTGTCTGTCTGAATGGTGTGTGTGTGTGTGTGTGTGTGAGAGAGAGAGAGAGAGAGAGAGAGAGAGAGAGAGAGAGAGAGAGACCATTTAGCATCAGAATAAACCCTTACTGTGGGGAAAATTGCAGAACCAGAACTCCTGGGTCTAGCTTTGCCTCTGTTAGGAATCCGTAGTGTGACTTTGTGCTTTGCTTTTTGATCTCTGGGTATCCGTGTCTTGATAGAGCCATCACAGGCTGCCAGCTGTCATTTCACACACTGAAACCTACTCGGAGCTGCTTTTCTGGCTTCCATCTTTTTCCTTGAGAAACAGCGCCACATTCTGGTTATAGAGGCTATAGCTTCTGTCAGAGGAAAAGTTTTGTCAACTTGACACAAGCTAGAGTCATTGGGAAAGGGGAACCTCAATGGAGGAATTGCTTCCATCAGATTAGCCTGTGGGTATGCTATGGGGACATTTTCTTAAGGGGTGGTTGATTTGGGAGTGCCCAGCCCACCATGAGTGATACAGGTGATACTGGGCTGTATAAGAGAGCGAATGTTCCATGGGGAGCCAGCCAGTAAGCCGCACTCCTCCACTCTTCTCATTTCGATGGAATAGCTATACTTGGTGCATATGGATATATTTTGTTTCTGAGAATACTCTTTTAAAATTATTCTCTTTTCAGATTATAATTACATTGTTGAGACTTCTCTCTGTTTAGCCCACTCTGCCATCAACTTCTGGTCCTTCTACCGCCACCACCCGCCATCTACTGGAGCTGCAGTTACCATGACAACTGGCTATGTATACCTTTTTATCAAGGAAGATAACTCCAGACTCTGATGTAAAGTTACCTCAGGCAGCAAGTGTTTATCCAGCCATCCTGAACCAGTCCAAAGATACACAAAGCTGGTTTTTTTGTTTTTTTGTTTTTTGGGGTTTTTGGTTTTTGTTTTTTTGTTTTTTGTTTGGTTTTTTGTTTGTTTGTTTTTTGGGGTTTTTTTGACTTTTCACACCACCCCTTGGGGCTGAATTTCCACAGGTTTCAACAATCGGAACCTGACACCCAGGCCCAGGAGCAGCAGAGCTGAACCAAGCTTGCACATGCCACCTGTACACCGTCCTTCTCCACAGACGGGGCAGTAGCAGCCTGAAAGGCAAGGACTTCTCTCTCAGTCCAGTGTCACCATCAGCACTTCAGATGCAAAGCGGGGTGGAGATGTCCACTGACCCCTCTGAAATAAGATCTACACATGGAAAACAGCCCTGTCTTTGCCAGCCGTGCTCAGCAGCCGCACTCTGAGTCACTCCCACTGTGTGGGAGTTGGTTACTAGGTACCCATGTTTCTGAGGGATGACACCTCCTACACCCCTGATGGAGAGCATTTAAAATTTCCCCTTCAATGACAGCCCAAACTCACAGGCTTGCTTGATTAGGAAAGGGAGAACATGGAGTCCACAGAGGTACATCAGATATGAAAATGGCATCCTTTCCTGCTCATCAAAGGGGAAAGAGGGCAGCATCTCTTGTCCGTGCTGGAGGAATGTAGGAAATCTGTCTGGTACTGATGACCACACATACTTAGATAACCTGGGAAGGAAACTGGGGCTTCTGTTCTTTGTTTCCTCTATTTCATTTTACATAATCCTGGCACACAAATGTGAAGTAACTAAATGCTTACATATAAACTAGGGAAAAATATGGTGCTGGACCTGGCACGCTGCAATAGCAACCTGCAAAGTAAGAAGTCCTCACCAGTGCAGGAACTGCATGACAACTGTGCAGTTACCAACCACTTTCTGCATAGATTTAAGGCCTGTTCTGCAGAAGGAAATTCCATGTCTGGTGCTGTAATCCTGGTCAACGACCAGTGGCTAGAGATTTCATATTCCCTGGAGTAGAACCTATTGTTGCTATTTTACCACATGTTCCTATTGCCCTCTGTGTTTTTATGTTTGTACCTGTAAACCTGGGCTGCTCTCGACCTTTGTGGAGAGGCTTCTTTTTGCATTGGTCAATCGAGAGATGCCTAACTGGTTAAAGTGTTGAGAATAACAGACTGGGTATTTAGATAACGAGATACTTAGATCCACCACCCACTATACACACCAAGGCTCAGGGAACATTCAAAAGTAAGGGTGGGAAGGAGTACTGTGAAATCCTGTCATCTAGGCATGACATGGCTATCAAACTCATGAATTCACAGCGGCTGTATTTAACTGTACATGTCCTATGTAAGATCAAGCCAGCAAAATTCCAACATAGGTGGGTGTCATAGTTACAGTTTCTATTGCAGTGATGAAACACTGTGACCAAAAGCAACCTGGGGAGGAAAGGGTATATTTTGGCTTACATATCCTGAACCACAGTCCATTGAGAGAAGCCTAGGCAGGAACTCAATCAGAGCAGTGTAGTGATATATTATTAATGATTTATTAAAGCTTGCCTGAGGAGTCAGTAAGAAAAGTCAGTCACAAGCTGCAGAAGCCAGGCACACACCTTTAATTCCAGCAACCAGAAGCTAGGAGGTGGTGGTGTACACCTTTCATCCTAGAACTCAGGGTTCAGAGATAGATGGACTCTGTGAGTCCAAGGTCACCCAGATCAACACAAGAGTAAATCAGTCTAAAAGAGAATTATAGCCCACACCTTTAATCCCAACATTAGGAAATTATGTAAAACAGAAGCAAGGTCTCAGAGAGGCATTAGTTTCTCCAGCCACGCTGGAGGCAGAGGCAGCAGTCTGAGGCTTGGTGAGAGCTCATGGAGACAGGATCAGCCCTTCCATCCTGAGGTAGAGGTAAGAGCTAGTGGCTGGCTGCATTGCTTTTCTGATCTTCAGCTTGAAGCTTGGACCCCAATAACAGCCTCTGGGTCCTTTTATCTATTCATGTTACAGGGAAGAAACCTGGAGGCAGGAACTGATGCAGAGGCCAAGGAGGGGAGCTGCTTACTGGCTTGTTCCCCATGCTCAGCCTGCTTTCTTATAGAACCCAGGGCCACTAGCCCAGGAGTGTCACAATCCAAAATGATCTGGGCCTTTCTATATCAATCACCCAACAGACCTGCATACAGCCCGATTTTATGGAGGTATTTTTTTTCAATTGCTCCTCTCAGATAACTTCAGCTTGTGTTATGAAACCAGCCAGGACAGAGGGGTAGACAATCTCCAGGTCACACCCTTACTGGGGAGCTAATGACAGCTGATAGATGCTGGAGGGATGGAATCACTCTCTTTTGGGGGTGTGCCCACTGGAAGATTTCCCTTGCTCTGGCGGATGGCCCCAAGCCCATGCACACATACATAGCAATAACTGGACTCGGTGGGTTATAGAAGACAAGACATGAAATTGGGAGTGAGAATTGTTGGGTGACTATGGCAGGAGTTAGAGATGGAGGAAATGGAAGTAAATATAGTTGTATTTCATTGTATATCTGTATGAAATTCTCAAGAACAAAGAAAAGTAAATGCATATATGTGTGGGGGGGTATATGTGTGTGGATATATATGGATAATTTCATATTAATTTTGTGAGAGTAATTTTGGAAGAGGAAACCTCGACTGAGAAAAATGCCCCCACCAGACTGACCTGGGAACAGGCCTATGGCATGTCTTCGTGATTGGTGATTGATATGGGAAGACCCAACCTATTATGGGTGGGGCCACCCAGACTGTGATCCCAGGGTGTATAAGAAAGTACGCTGAGCAAGCTACCAGGAGCAAGCCAGCCAACAGCCCCTCCGTGGCCTCTGCACCAGCCTCCAGGTTCCTGCCCTGCTTGAGTTCCTGCCCTGTTCCCCTCAGTGATGGACTGTGATACAGAACTGAAAGCTGAAATAAACCCTTTCCTCCCTGGTTTGCTTTTCTTCATGGTTTTATTACAGCAATAGATGCCCTAAGTGGGAATATATATATTCTACATACATAAAGCAAGAACTTCATGAACTGGAGGGTAGCTATAGCAGAGATGGTGGCTAAGTTACTCTGGGAAAAAGACCTCTCAAGAGTCTGCTTACAAGGGGGAAAGTGCTGGGACCTTTGTGGAGACAGGAAAAGACCAGATTGAACAAGACACCAGGATCACTTTGAGGAAGGAAAAGTTAAGATATTACATATGAACCACAAGGCAGATGCCAGAGGATAAAAATAGCAACACATTGCATAGGGCTGGAGATGCAGCTCTGTGGGCTGCGTGTTTGCCTGGTGTGTATGAAGCCTTGCCATCAATCCCAAGTGTCACAGAAACCAGGAGTGTTGACACCCTCCTGTAGTCCCAGCACTCACCAGGTGGAGGCAGGAGGATCAGAAGTTCAAGGTCATCTTGGCTACACAGAGACTTCCAGGCCATCTCAGTCTATAAGGAATCTTGTCTCAGAATGATGATGATGATGACAATGACAACAATGATGATGATATATCATATAAAGGAATATATGCCTCGATTGCAAACATTTTTATACTCAGAAGAAACTGTTGCTCAAGGCTGAATGATTGATTGCTAAATTGCAAGTAGTCTAGATGGCAGGAAAAAACTCTTGGCCAGTTTTGCACATAATCAGAACTGATGTGTCAGCTCTGTGGCGTCTCAGAATCTGAGACGGCAATGAGAAGAAGGAAGGGAAGGAAGGCTGTGACCCTGGTCATACCACGGGGAAGGGTAGGAAAGGAGAACCATCTACAGGGTGCTGAGAGCTTGGGGCAGCAAGCGGCAAGCCCCATGTGGAGGCTGCAGAGCCAGCGCTGGCTGCAGCCGGTTAGAGCTTTCTTCATGGTATTCAACTGGCATTGCCTGGTGTCAAAGTCCCCCGTGTCTCTAGCCCACTGGCCACTTCTTTCCCCTCTTTATTCCCTGCCTTCAACTAGCCATGCCTCCTTTTTTTAGTGTTCAATCTGTAGGAGGCTAAGACAACAGAGCGTCAAATACAGTTATTATTGTGCCTAAAACAAGGGTTACAGGGCTGGGGCTGCTTGCTAAGTGGCTCCACAGTACCAAGAGCAAAATCCGCCACGCCTAGTTCTCTCAAACTCACTCTTGGTGGGGGTGTTCTCACAACGGGTTCCCACACTTCAGAGCAGAGATCCACCCAACTACGAGTTTCCTTGAAAGCAGATGAGGTAATATAACTGGCTCCAAAGGATTTAAAAAACTTCATGGTTGAGCAGGGTGTGTGACTTCCAGCTCGCTGTCTAATCCCTGCCTGCACGTGACAGGTGCCCAAGATGCTCTCCTCAGATTTGTCTTCACTATCGCAGCCTTGGAGTTAATGCGAAGTTCAAGTCAGCAGCCACTGGGAGCTGCCTTATTCTCCTAAAGACAACAGTGACCTCACTGCCTGCCCTCTGAGCAGCTGGTTGTGCCCAAACATTCCCTGTATAAATGCAGTCCCTCCCCAGCTGGACAAACTAACCTCCTCATTGCTTCAGTCCTATTTCTCTTGTGCATCCAGAAAAGGGCATTCTTTGGCTCTCCACAAAAATGTGCCACACCCACCCTAGACTGAGATACAAAACAGGCATTTTGTAAAGATTGTTGGAACAGCTGGATGACATCCACATCTGGAATCTAGCTGTGTTTCCCTTTCATCTTGTCTTATTACTATTTAAAACATAGCCCAGAAGGAGGTGCAGGTCATGTCTAGCATTGGAGGAGTTCCTGTGCACCAGGAGGCTTTGGAAAGTAAACTGCTTTGGTTTCTCACTGCTCACACCAGCACCCCTGAGGCTGAACGGTCTAACCTAAATGCACTGAGTTTTGTCCATAGCCTTGACAATGGGCCCTGAGTTTCAGGGACACAGGGCGGGATACATGTTGGCAATGACAAACCACAGCCAGGCAACATTTCCCTCTGGGAAACAGAGAGCTTCTGGAGTATTCCTCGGAGCAACAGACAAGGTTAAAGACTGTAGTTTTATAACAAAGCATTTGGGAAGATATTTTTTGTTTGTTTGAAAGTGGGAGGCTGTGTGTACACTGACGTGGTGATCAGAGATCGATGTCATACGTCTCCCCTCAATCACTCTTCATTGTATTTTTTGAAACAGAGTCTCCCAGTGAGCCTAGAACTGAGTGTATTTGGTTAGACTGCCCAGCCAGTGAGCTGCAGGAATCTGCCTATCTCTGCCCCCATCCAAGCACTGGGGTCACAGACATGTGCTACCAGCCATGCTTTCACGGAGTGCTGGGGCTCTGAACTCAGGTCCCCAGGCTTGAACAGCAAGTGCCTTTCACTGAGCCATCTCCCCAGCCCCAGATGCAATTTCTTTTCAAATATCTTCTGTCTGTGATTTGTTAAACTGTTCAAGGTAGAACTCAGGGAAAGAGGAACGATTGTATTTTAACACCAGATTGATGATGGATAAATAGCTGGGCCTGTTGGTGTATGCCTTCAGACAGATCTCTGAGTTTGAGGTCAGCCTGGTCTATGTAGGAAGCTCCAGGCCAGCCAAGGCCACATAAGAGACCCTGTCTCCAAAAAGAAGATAAGTAAATATAAAAATAATTCCATAAGATTTTATATTGTTTATGTGGGTCCCACAAAGAGTTCTGTAAAAAGCCTGTAAATACCCTGTTCTCAATTCGCTGCCGTCCACACATGAAATTCATTACTTTTTGAGACAATAAAACATAACAAGCCAGCAGAGGGCACTGTTCCCTAATAGAAAAGGAGCCATGGGACCCACAAGATGGCCACTGGGTGATTTTCCTAGGGCTGCCCCAGCAAAGAGCCACAGCCTGGACGGCTCACACAACAAAAATATTTTTGCTCATTATCTGGAATTAATGTATGCACGGGGTTGGTTTCTTAACAGAAGGCCTCTCGGTGGCTAGTGGATGGAGTCTTACTGCGTCTTCACGTGGTCCTCCTGTGTTTGGGTCCTGATCTGGAGAGGTGGTTCAGTGGTTACCAGTCTTACAAGACTCTGGTTCAATTCCCAGCACCCACATAGGGGTTAAATACTCTGTGACTCTGGTTCTAGGGAGCCCAACACCCTCTTCCAGCCTCCTAACCCAGACACGGCCCTGGTATACATGAACAGGCAAAGCACACATGCACATACCATCAAAATAAACAAACCTTTTTAAAGTCATATTATTTAGAGCCCAAACTAATAACCTCATTTAACCTCTTTGAAGATTATATACCCAAATACAGTCCAATTCCAAGATTACTGCAGGTTTCAACATATGAAGGGGGCTGGGGCATGACTTAGCACATAACAACCTTCTCTGTTTTCAGGGTGGCTAACCGTTTTCAAAGACCTGGACAGACATCACTACGTTGCAGTCGTCTGACATTGCAGGATGGTCTGGCGTTGCAAGGTAGCGAACCTGAGAGACTGTACTGCGGATGTTGAATCTGGCTCTTTTCATAGGCTATCAGTTGTCTTTCCATGCTCATGGACAGCGTCAGCTCCCCGTGGGCCCAGTGGTCAAGAGCGGGGCCAGACTCTGCCTGGTTGATGCAAAGCTGGGGTGTTTGGTTGGTCAGCCACAGTCAACACCTTTCCTTGATGCTTCCTGTATTTTCAACATAGAATGAAATGAGCAAGAAACATCTGCAAGTCATGGTATTCTTTTGTTTCCTTTTTGTATGGTGTGTGTGTGTGTGTGTGTGTGTGTGTGTGTGTGTGGTGTGTGTGTGTGTGGGTGTGTGTGTGTGGGTGTGGGTGTGTGTGTGTGTGTGTGTGTGTGTGTGTGTGTGTGTGTGTGTGTGTGTGTGATGAGTGTTCATGTAGATACTGGTTTGTGTCGGGCCCAGAGTTCAACTTTGCTTGCTTGTTTTTTTGTTTTGTTTTTTTAGTTAGTTGATTTGTTGGTTTGTGATAGCATCTTCCACTGTCCTGAGGGTCTCTAATTACTATAGCCTGGTTGGGCAACAAACTCCATCTGCCCGTCTCAACCCCCATAGTGCCATGGTTACCTGGGTGTATGACCACATCCAGTTTTTTTTAAATGTGGGTTCTGAGATCTGAAATCAGATTGTCATGCTTTAAAAGTAAGCCCCTTATAGGCTGAGTTATCACAAGCCTCCTTTTTCTAGAATTGTGTTACTACATGATTTTGAGTTTCTCAATGGTTCAATGGTGTAAACACTTTTCCTACTAACTTTCATCGGTGTGTGTTCAAAGGGATAGAAAGTGAGATCTCCACCCCCACACCCCCCACACCCCTGCTTGGGAGACCTTGTGAGGTGACAGCATGTCACAACAGGCTTCAACAGCAGCCATACAGAATCCTTCCCAACAACTACACGCAGACACACAGGAGGGGACAGTCCTTCAAGGTGGCTGACCTGCATCTGTGCAAGCTCCTTTAATCCCAGCACTCAGGAGGAAGAGACAAATGGATCTCTGTGAGTTTGAGGCCAGCCTGGTCTACAAAGCAAGTGTCAGGACAGGCTCCAAAACTACATATAGAAACCCTGTCTCAAATCAAAAGAATATATATATTTTTTTTTCATGCTCACACGCACACATGCAAACACACACACACAACAAACCTCAGCTAGACACACACCACACGCACTGGCAGCAGCCCCAGCAGATAGCTGCTGGCTGAAGTCTGAGCTGTATCCCACTTAGGAAACTTAGGTATGGCTGGGGTCTTATGCCACAGAAATTAATCCCAGCATGAATCAGTTGAAACAAAGTCGGGTTGTTAAGTAAAGAAAGGGAAACAGTTAGTGTATGCTTTAGATTTAACTGTGGAGGGTGGTGTTCATGTGTCTCAGTGATATTTTGTGGCCTTTGAAACTACACTCTCCCAAAAGATATCTTTGGCAACCAGATTCAAAAGGTTAATCAAAGTTTTAAAATTAAGTAATAAATATGAGCTGTCTTACTTATTTCTCTTATCTTAAATAATTTCCTTTGTAGATGAAATTGAGAGGTGATTTACAAAACTTACTACTCAAGTTTAGCGACAGGAGGTGAAAACTGACCAGGTTAATGTCAAAGGTCACAGACCTCCAACCCGTCCAGTCTGAGGCAAGCTCCCTTCACTTGGTGCTTTCACTCTCCCGTTTCATCCCTCAGAAAGGCAAGTGCTGGTTTCCTGCAGACTATCTTCACAGTTTCCTTGCTGTTGGATGCACTGATGCCCTCCAGGCTAGAAATGCAAACCAGGTACAGAAGTGAGGGGCTTCTGTTCCTTCCTGGGTCCCCCCAATTTTCCTTTCTATCCTGTCTTACACCCTCACACTATACTAATACTCCACAGATAATTCTCCCCACGACAAACATATATACTACATACCACAAAACAGACACACTCAGATCGTACACACCTAGTATGCAGTGCAGGCTGCACGCGTGCAAAGTGAGTCCCGTCCACGTGTCAAACACTGGTCTGTTCTTCCCCTCCTCTAAATCTAAGGCTCACTGAATTAATCTTATGATCTCCAGAAGAAGTTTGGAAAACGCAGACTTCAAGGGAGACAGGGGAAAGCCACAGGCCTCTGCAAAAGAGATCTTTGGTCTGTGGTCTGCGCTTGACCACTAAGCAGTGACTGACGCCTCCTGAGTGGAGTCCTGCCCTGAGGCTCCAGCTAAGGCTGAAGGCTTCCTCACACTGGCAGCTGCCAAGAATGAGAGAGGCTGAGTCAGGCAGCCTACCAGGGATCGTGTAGGAGGTGCCCTCGAAAGTGTACACAGCTTCCTACCTGGGAAACACCCTCGTGATTTCGGCATCATCTCTTCATTTCACAACACCGTGTGTTTCCTTAACGTTTTCTAAATCATTGTTTTCCAAACTCCAGCTGAGTCATGAACTCTATTTAGTCAGCCCTCTGTGTCTAAACTTAACCAATCCCAGACAGCAGATATCTAGGAAAATCACTGGGGGTTTTCTAAACACCAACAGATGCTCTTTGCCGTTGCTCCCCTCCACAGCACAGTAGAGCAAGGACTGACTAGCATTTCCGTGGGCTGGGCATTAGAAGTGATCTAGAGGGGGTTTGATTCACAGAAGAGGAGCCTCCGTGGAGAACTGTCTCCAGGACTCTCATCTCTATACCCAGCTCCACAGATGAAAAAAAAAAATCTCACTTTGTATCAAGAACTTGAACTTGGTCTGTGGAGCTGGGTATAGACATGAGAGCCCCGGAGACAGTTCTCCACAGACATGTACAGGAGGTGGTAGTGAATTTCAGACAGCTTTAGAAGAAAAAGAAATGAAATGTGACCAGGTGTGCTGGGCTGCAACAGGACTAGATAGAGCAGAGCACACGGGAAGGCTAGGCACTGTCATGAGAGGGGTAGGGATGGGTTGGATCTTAAATTTTCTGCAGCTGTCGAGCAAGCTACTAAATGAAGCAGTAACAAAAGGCAGAGAGAAAAGGTCAAGTTCATGGTTCACACAATAAAGTACAGAATTGAGCAACCCCAGAAGTCATCCATCATTTGAAAATGAAAAAGCCAGAGGCCCACAGCCGATGGCTGACCCTGCTGGGCCTGGAATTTAATCATCTCATCGTTGCTTTTCCTGGCTAGTATCCAGCCAGATGACCATCTTTCCTGTAACAAGCAAGTCGGCTCATTGGCATAGAGCTGAGGCCCCGGCCGTGGGTGGTTTTCTCTCATAAGGAATTTGGTTAGTGTCCCTGTACAGATGGGAAGTCACGGCTTTGCAGGCTGAAGAGCCAGGGGAGGCATTGGCTGCAGCTGGAGTCTGAAGGCATCTGGAGACAGAATTCCCACACCTACTACAGAATACAGTTCTGCTTTACCCAGGTATTAGTGGTGTATCTGTTCACTGGTCTTAACAGTTTCTTCACATAAACGTCTATACTGCTGTTTGTCCAAGCCCTTCCTTGTCAACCTGACATATGAAATCAACCATCACTCATACTACCTTAGTGTCGTTCCTAGGGCTGTGAGAGAATACACTTGCAGAAAGCAACACGGGAGAAAAGCGTTTATTTGGTGCATGCCTGCATCATGTTAGGGAAGCCAAGGTAGGAGTTCAAGCAGCTAGGCATGTCACAGCCACAGCAAGAGCAGCGAGAGAAGAACGTACCCACACTGTCTACATTTTTGCTTCTAGCTTCCTTCATTCTTACACACTCCAGGGACCCAGCCTAGGGGATAGTGCTACCCACAATGGACTGGATCCTCCGACAGCAATTAACAAATCTAGACTATTGCCCCCAGACACGCCTACAGACCAACCTGAACTAGATCATTCCTCGTTAAGAATCTCTTCCCAGGTGGTTCAATAGTCGAAACTAATCAGCACCCCACCTTAGGAAATAGTATCACCACCTAACTTAACATCTTATCTGTTATTAGTAGATACCTAACCCAAGGTGCCAGGAGCTAAGTTTGTTTCCTTTACACAACCCTTGCCGCATGGCCAATCTAGTCATCATCTACCCACCCATGTCTAACCCTTCGCACTACCGTCGTCCTGGGTAGGCAGAGGTTCTCTGCCTAGGAGCAGTCATTCCCAGGGGACATTGTAGAAAGGTAGGGGGCAGCACTGGCATCGTGACGAAGGGGCGAGCGCTGTCAGTATCTGATGAGCAGAGGCCAAGGATGGTGGCTACTGTGTAATCTCACAACCATCTTCCATGATGACCCCATGGCTGGATCTATGGAGGGACATCCCTGTTTGAAATGATTCGGCCTTATTTCTGTTTTACACTCAACTATATATATTTTGATACTTGACTATATTGTCATATACCAATGCATATATACAAGTATACATATGTCTAAATCCATATGTCTCAATATCAACACTGAATGTGATTTTCCCTAAAGAAAACTCTGTTCTGTTCTGAAGTTCACACCGCACCACTAACTGGTAACACACACACACACACACACACACTCACACTCACACACACACACACACTCACACACACACACACTCACACACACTCACACACTCACACACTCACACACACACACTCACACACACACACTCACACACACTCACACACACACACACTCACACACTCACACACACTCACACACACACACACACACACACACTCACACACACTCACACACACTCACACACACACACTCACACTCACACACTCACACACACTCACACACTCACACACACTCACACACACACTCACACACACACACTCACACACACTCACACTCACACACACACTCACACACACTCACACTCACACACACACACTCACACACACACTCACACACACACACACACACACACACACACACACACACACACACTAGTCACCTATCTCATTGCTTTGGCCAAGACTCCCTCCCAAGTCGTTGCCACATCAGGAGTACCACAACCCACTTGAACCCCAGTCCACAAAAGCCAGCGTTCTTACCAACTCCTCTTCTCTTTCTGCCTTTATTATCTCACCTTTCTCTCTTTCCTACTTCCCACTCTGATCAATCAGTTAATCGGGACTTTGAACCCAAAAACTATCATTTGCCAACAAATGCAATTCTCACTTTTCCTGGCCACACTGTTCAAGAGATAGACAGAAAGGATCTAGACAATAAAATAATCCTGGAGGTTGTACTGGGTACTCACTGCCCTCCTACTCCGAGAAATTCTGGGAGCACAAGTCTAGGTTCTTTCTTCACTAGAACTGCAGTCCCTGTGAGTCCAGAGCCATGGCTGTAGCTTTGCAGTTTTTCAGGAATTCCCCCAAGCCTCCCATTGAATCCACAGACTCAACCAGCGTTATTATTTAAAATATTCGGGGAGGACAGTGGGGGGAAGATGGCACAGTGGATAAGACATGCAAGCGTTAGGACCCAAATTCAGGTCCCCAGACCACCAGAGATGGGCCTTTCGAAGCCCAGCCCCGGCTCCAATCAAGCTCTCTGCTTCATGGCTCTGGCCATGAAAGATTCTCCCCTAGACACTCCTGCTGCGCTAACGCTGCTCCCCAACCATCAGGAACTGAAATCTCTGAGCATCTCGGTGTCTCTCTTTCGATTTTAGAATACTGTTCTGCAGGAATGGCTCCTTCAGTCAAGCAACGGCCTTGCAAACCTAAAGACCCGAGTGAAATCCTAGAGCCCGTGTAAACACGTGGGTGTGGTGGTGCACACTTGTAATCCCACCCAACACTAAGGAAGCAGAGACAGGAGGATCCCTGTGGCTGCTTGGCCAGCCATTCTAGCCTAGTTGGTGACTGCCAGGCCAATGAGAAAAAAACCGAGTCTCAAAGGGTGTGGGTGGCAGAAGATGACACTCAGGGTTTCCTCTGGGCTCCACTCATGTACACACACACATGTATACACGTGCGAGCGTGCGCACACACACACACACACACACACACACACACACAGAGAGAGAGAGACAGAGAGAAAGAGAGAGAGAGAGAGAGAGTAGATAATTTTAAGGAAACTCGGAGTACTGTGTAGAAAGGTAGGGTGTAGCAGGTTAGAGGAAAGCAGGAAGAAGAGGCACCTCCCAGGGGAAACTGAGCCATTGTCCTTCAGGAAAGACACCCTGTAGATACAGTCTCTAAACACGAGGGCAACACCGTAAACAAGCTTGCATGTTGACCTGCTCAGCTGCAGGGGTGCTGGCTCGGAGGCAAGAAGATGGCTGGCTGGTGAGATTCCAACCTCAGAGGATGGTGCTGACCCTGAAAAACAGTGAAAGAAGGAAATGAGTCATCTTAAGACTCTGAGCTAGGGAAAGGTCATGTGCCTCGTAGCCAAGTACTCGGGCTGAGGTCGGGGCAACGGTGGCAGCTGCCTCCTACTCTGCCAAGCAAGGCAGAGCATCCTGCTCACCACAGTGTTAACAACCAGTGAGCAAAAGATCTGCGGCCCCCTCCACTTCCTCCATCTGCTGGCTTGAGGCTGCATGTGGTCAAGTGGGGTTTGGGGTTCTCAGCCTAGAGACTGAGGAACTGGCTCTCACCCGTTCATGACCCACCAGAAGAGCACAGCCATCTGGACTGTCAGCCGGGACCCGCCAAGAGAATGCTAGAGTCCAGAATTTGGCCTCAAATGTAAATTTGACCCAAGGTGCATTCACACTAGAGGCAGCACTGGCTCCAGTGCTCCAGGCTCGTTATTTGGGGCTCTCTCCACTGTCCTGAAGAAGAGGAAGTTTCTGGGTAAGAGGTCCTAGGAACAGAAGGACCAGACCTACAGCTCAGACAACTTCACCGAATTCTCTTCTTCCAGGAAACCTCTGGCACCCACACGCAAGCCATAGCTAGAATGTTCTTTCTCCACAAATCTCCTTCATGGCTCTCGCTGCAGGCCCTCTCCTCTGCAAGAAAGCACTGCCACCCACTTCCTGTAAAAAGCAGAAGTTGTCACTGGGGACTCTCGGACCTTCCTCTAAATATCGATATGAGCTCCTTCCTTACAAAAGATGCCAGCCAAGCCCCGCCCCCTTCTGTGGAGAGGCAGCCCTTCTCCGTGTTCCCAGACTCTCCTCATGCCATCTCAGGCACTCCAGCCTTCTCTGTGTCTTCCTTATCAATGCATCCCTGCTTCTAGGGTCATTCCCTATAGACTGTGTCATGCCCAACTCCCGTCTTCACTTTAAGCCATGGCACCTTGTAGAGTGGCTGTTGTGTGACAGGCTTTTCCTGGGGAGACACAGCACACGGATTGACTGACCCAGAACAGGAAGCCCATGACAGAACAAATATAAATACCACCAAAGCCCACCTGGTGACCAATGGGATTTATAGGGGTTGCTTACAAAACCATGGGTGAGGGGTTACATCATACAGGAACACGGGTCAGGGGTCACATACAGGAACACGGGTGAGGGGTCACATACAGGAACACGGGTGAGGGGTCACATACAGGAACACGGGTGAGGGGTCACATACAGGAACACGGGTGAGGGGTCACATACAGGAACACGGGTGAGGGGTCACATACAGGAACACGGGTGAGGGGTCACATACAGGAACACGGGTGAGGGGTCACATACAGGAACACGGGTGAGGGGTCACATACAGGAACACGGGTGAGGGGTCACATACAGGAACACGGGCGAGGGGTCACATACAGGAACACGGGTGAGGGGTCACATACAGGAACACGGGTGAGGGGTCACGTACAGGAACACGGGTGAGGGGTCACATACAGGAATACGGGTGAGGGGTCACATACAGGAACACGGGTGAGGGGTCACATACAGGAACACGGGTGAGGGGTCACATACAGGAACACGGGTGAGGGGTCACATACAGGAACACGGGTGAGGGGTCACATACAGGAACACGGGTGAGGGGTCACATACAGGAACACGGGTGAGGGGTCACATACAGGAACACGGGTGAGGGGTCACATACAGGAACACGGGTGAGGGGTCACATACAGGAACACGGGTGAGGGGTCACATACAGGAACACGGGTGAGGGGTCACATACAGGAACACGGGTGAGGGGTCACATACAGGAACACGGGTGAGGGGTCACATACAGGAATACGGGTGAGGGGTCACATACAGGAACACGGGTGAGGGGTCACATAGAGGAACACGGGTGAGGGGTCACATAGAGGAACACGGGTGAGGGGTCACATACAGGAACACGGGTGAGGGGTCACGTACAGGAATACGGGTGAGGAGTGTGGGTGAGAGTTTACTCACAAGAGCAGAAGTGACTCTAACACAATACTCTAACACTCTGTTAGAGTAAACTCTAACAGAAGGCGTGACAGTCCCCAAGCTGGGAACCTGGAGCAGATTGCACAGCTCCACAGGTTGGAGCGTGTCCTTCCCAGGTGCCTCAGTTGACCAGAGCCTCTTCCAGGAAGTTAGACCAGTTGCTGCTTCTTCCAGGCAACTATCTGGTCTCAGAGTTTCTTTGCAGCTTGTCTCACCTGAGACCAATTCTCAGCACTCTTTACTGTTTGCTCTTTGGACAGAGGGGCCTGGTGAATCTTGTCATCTTCAGGGACTTCCTGAAGCTAGTTTAGGTTGTTCACTGCCATCTTAAAGAGATTCCCTGAAAGAATGTTTCAATCTAGAAGGAAACTGCCACACAACAGTGTCTAAAATCTGCCACTGATGACAAGTGCTGGCAAGGATAACAGGAACTTACATTCATTGCTGGTGGGAATTCAATACAACACGGCCACTTTAGGAGATAATTCGGTATCTTCTTATAAAGCTGACTATATCATGCCATGTGACCTTTGAGGTATGTCTAGTGAACTAAAAGTCGTATCTAGGGGCTTGAGGGATGGCTCAGTGGTTAAGAGCACTTACTGCTCTTGAAAGGACTTCCCTTGGATCCCTAGAACCCAGCGGTGGCTCACACTCCTCCCAAACTCAGTTCCAGGGGAGCTAATGCCCCCTTCTGGCTTATGTTGTTATTGCACACAGCTGATGCACATACCCTCATGCAGGCAAAATACACTGACAAAATAAAGAAAATAAATCTAAAAACAATTAAGCAGATTTTTCAACTTAAAAGTCCATATTTTTTCTTTCAAGGATCATAGTTTTGGTGTATCTAATAGGTCTCACCAAACCCAAAGTCATCTAGATTTTCTTTGACATTATCTAGTAGTGATATTATCCCTTCAAGGTTTGTATTTTAAACAGAGGTCTATCATCTACTTTCAAGTTAGTTTTTGTGAAAATTGTAAAATCTGTGTCTAGCATCACCTTTTTGCCTATCTGGTTTGTGTCAGGCAGCTTTCTGCTACTGTAACAAATGCCCCAGGTAGTCAATTTAAGGAGTGAAAAGTTTATTTTGATTTATATTTCTAGAGTTTGGGTCCATGGTTGAGTTTCTGCCTAGCTCTTGAGTGCATGGTGAAGCAAGAAGCCAAGGCAAGGAACACAAGGATGCAAAAGAGAAAAATGAAGAGATCAATTCCCACAATCCCCTTCCAGAACACACTATTAATGAACGGGGTTTCCCCACAGGGTTCCATGACTCTTTCTCTAGGAGAACCAAGATGAGAGCCATGAACCCTGGGATACATCATACAAGCTACAGTAGGCTGTTGGTTGGAAAGGCTATCTTCCTTCTAGGGAACACTGGGTCACAGATCATGTGACTGTATTTGTGAGGTTCTTTACTAGGCTTCTTGTCTAACTGAACCGTTTGACCTGAAAGTGAGATTGAGTGCTCAGATGTGTTGGGAGATGTTGGGAGATGTTGGGCCCCAGCCCCACGGGGTCTCTGTGAGTTGCTTATCAGCCAATAACCATAGGTGCATCCTGTTCTCTAGTCCTGGCTTAGAGCCCTGGCCATGCCCCTCTAGCATCAACCACACCTGGGAAAACACAAGCTCTTACACCTGGGGTTTTTGCACTGTGCTGTAAGTCTGTATATAAGGCTGCTCCCTGCCTGCAATAAAGACAGACGTGCACACACATTGTCCTAGCAGCAACGAACGGAAGTCTCTGCTTTTAACTAAATCTCCAGGCTTTCACCCGATACCTTGGACTCACTGGTGTTGCAGGCACCACACAAATGCAACTAATTGTAGCTAACATTTGCATGTTTTTTAATGATTAGAATAGTGATATTTTCCCCAAGGGCATAAATAGAAATTTCAACAATCCTCTGTGTGTGTGTGTGTGTGCGCGCGCGCGCGCGCGCGCGTGCGCGCGCGCGCACGCGAAGCATATGACACTAAACTTCATGTCTGTGCCCTCATTGCTCTTCCTGGTCATCCCCTCCCCCTCTTGCTGCCTCCTTCTTCCTCCCAACACCTCTCGTTCTGCTTTCATGGCATGAATACTCATTATCCTCTCTGGTCTCCACCCCGCCCTCCCTGTAGATTTCTTCCTCCATTCTCATAGACTTCTTTCTATTTTCATCACCCATGTGTAAACTTGCATATATATATATATGTATATGTATATGTATATGTATATGTATTTAAATCTAATTCCACGTATGAGGAAACATTATTGGTCTGGGTTTGGTTTATTTTGCTGAACATAGTGATCTCCAGTCCTCCCCATTTTCTGCAATATTTCTATTTTAATGCACTTATTATATATCTTTAATGCAGAAACGGGGGCGTAAAGCACACACTTTTGTGTAAGCTTTACCCAACTTGCTGGAGCTGTTTCTGCAACTTCTTGGAAACTGTGGCTGGAAATATTTTCAATATCGAATGTCTTTTGTAGAGAACCAGGATCTCAGTAAGAGCCTTTCAAATTTATGGTACTGGTAGGAATTCTGCCCAGGGTAGCATAAGAGGTAGGGCTTTGACAGCTCTCCATGATCAGCCCAGGGAGATGAAAATGTCCCTTTGAGAGAGTATGGTGGCTTTCCCTAGTCATTCCGGCACTGGGTGGGTGAGGACAAGGAGATAGATCTCAAGTTTCAGGACAGTTGGACACATAAAGAAATTTTGTCTCTAAAGGAAAAAAAAGTATCCATAAACCCGTGAATATTACCACCACCACCACCCCTTTCCTCAGAGACCAGAAAGTGAGATTCAGTGCTCCAAACAGGCGGAATAGCCCGCCCTCCCGCCTTGCCGTACAGATCCCGTTAAGGTTTCCACCTCGGTAACTAACATCCATGTTTAGACGATGCACACGCTACGGAAAGCTGCCCCGCATCCTGTTTTGGAAGACAAAGATGTCAGTACCTAAATAGGTAAGGAAGGATGTTCTCCTGTCTCTAAAATATCTTTTTCTCGGGGCGGGGAGGGCTGGGTAGTGTTAAGCAAAGACCCAAGGAGAAGCAGGCGAGCGGGTTATGGTGTTCATAATTTTTGCTTATACCCTGAGTGGAAAATTACAATCAGAGGAGCTTATAAACAGGTAAGCGCGGGCCCAGGAGAGAGAGAGTCCATTCGTTAGGGCCTTCATTGACTGGACCTAGGGCCTAGCCCGTGGTCCCCAAGCGCCCTGACACGACACTCAGTTACACCTCAACCCCCTTTTCCTTTGTATTTTGCAATGGGGTCTCCTGTACTGTCCAGGCTGGGCTTGGTTTTGCTCTACATCCCAGGTAGGCACAGAATCCGAGACCCTGTTGCCTTGGCCTTGCTAGGAGCTGGGGCACACACCCGCGCCACCAGGTCTGGCGTGACACCCATTTGTAACGAGTTAGCTCTAGCTACCAGGCACTCACCTAGCCCCATGAGGAGGCCAAGATAACAAAACAGGACCCCAAGTCGGTTATCTCCGACTCCCTAGACCGTACTTGAAGTGGGTGGGGTTCGGCACTGTGGTGGATAAGAAAGTGTCCAATCTGGTGGCCTTGTCCCGGCCTCGCTCCGCCCCCGGCTCCGCCTCACGCCTCGTCCCCAGATCGCCAGCCGCGGTGTAGCCGCTCGCTCGGAACCTGAGGCGTCTCAGCCCGCCCTGGTCTAACTCAGGCCCCGGGGAGCCCTGCGGCTGACCGAGACTCTCCCGGCCGCGGAGCACCGGCCACCACCCCGCGGCGCCTCCCGCTTTCGGCCTGGGCGGCTCTCGCCGGCCGCTGCCCGCCTGCCGAGTGCATCCACGCCGGGAGCCCGGAGCAGCTCCGAGGTGGCCCCAGGGACATCTCCGAGGGGATCTGCGAGATGCAGCTGTCCAGGTACCGCGGGGACCCCGGGGACCTGGGTGGGGACCTCTGGCATCTCCGACGTAGGGCAAAGGCCGCCTCCCGGCTCCCAGTTCCCGGAATCCCCCTTCGTTTCTCCTCCTCGGGACTCCGCCTCTTCCTGCCCTCCTTCCCTGCAGGCTCTGGGGACTCTGGTTCCTGCGACTCCCACGGGCTGCGACCCGGGGTTCCTCGCGGGCCCTGTTTCGTCCCGGGTGGGAGGGGGGCCTCCATGCGGCGGCTCGCCCTGCACCGGTGCCTTCCTTTCATCGCTCCTGCGGGGAGCCCTGCGTTTTTGTGGGCTCACCCAGAGTGCTCGGGACACCTCGGCACTAGCAGCTACCGGGCCCTAGAGGTCGGCGTTCCTCGGGATCCACTCCGCCTTGCCAAGCTGGGTTACCCGCTCCAGCCCCCCGGTCCAGGTCTGCGGCCTGATCCCCCGCCCCGCTCCTGATCATTTGTTCACAAGCCCGAGAGGTCACAGCAGCAGACGCTGAAGTGTCCTGCATCCTGACTGACGCACCCCTGGGAAAGTGGGAGGTCGGGGACCAGGGGTCACGGCCACAGAGGCAGAAGGAGGACAGGGATGGGACGCTGGAAGAGCACTGGGTGACTAATACTGGGAATATTGGTAGCTTGTGTTTCTGTTCCAAGCAACTCAATAGTTGCATGCGGTAAGCAGTTGGCCCCTTGGACCCATTTATTTGGTTAACAGGGCTTTATTGGAAAACGTTTGATAACCTAAGAGCCTTTGCGTTTTAATGTTTGTTCGATGTCCTTGTTTTGTTTGACAAGAGGTCTTACGAAATAGCCTGAGTGTCGTCTAAGAAAGGCGCTGGAATTAGGACCAGAGGGTCAGTCTGCCCCATCGTCCCCTCCCTTGCTTATCAGTCCTTCTGTGCGGCCTGAGGAGGCCACTGAAGTGAGATGGGGGCAGTGGTCAGAGGTCACCAACAATGTCTTCGTCAAATTCACCAGCACACCAGAGAGTTGGGCATGTCTGATGAGGCCCGCCAGTTTGTCTCAGGAAATGGCTGTTGTTTCACAACTGGTTTTTCAATTTTAAGTCATAAAAAGAGAAGCTCGGATGTGATCTCCTCCTGTATATGATTTAAACATTAAAAAGGAGCTGAAGATTAAGTTAGTGATAGATTCCTTTCCTTGTATTCTTGAAAGTCCTGGCTTGCACTCCCAGGGCTGTACATTTTAATTAATTAATTAATTAATTAATTAATTAATGTTGAGTTAAAGAAGGTCTCTCGGTGGTTTGGGTGGCTTAACAGAGTGTGATAACCTGGCTGAAAGAAAACCAGAAGAGGTATTGTTTTAGAAGTGAAACTACTTTTTCTTTTTTCCTCTTTTTGTTTTTTATTGTTTGTTGGTTTGTTAGGTGGTAGTGGGGACTGGAACCATATCAGATAAATGATAGATACTCTAGCACTGAGCTATATCCCCAGCCCAGAAGTAAAGCACACACACACATACAACTATATACACACACATACACATGCATACATACCTAATCTACAGACATACATTCCTACATTATACACACACACACACACACACACACACACATGCATCTATATCCACACACACACACACATACACACACACACACACACACACACACACACACACACACACACTTCAGTAGCCAGGCATGGTGGTAACCTGTAACCATGTAACCTGTAACTGTAATCTCACTCAAAGCTCAAGAGCCTAAGGCAAAAGGATTTAGTGTTAGAGGCCGGTGTAGGCTGCATGGTGAGCGCTGAACTCAGAGAATGAGAGAAGGCAGGGGGAAACTCACAAAAAAATTAGACCACTCCCAAATTCCAAAATGTATATTCTGTCACTCCCTCCTGCCCACACAAAGACCCCCCAGGGCTCATTTTCCTGCTGCATCTCAAGACCTCAGTGATACAAATATATCCTTTGATTACTGGCCTTCATATGTCATCTTATCTACTACGCAAGTTAAAATGTCGTTGATTTTAAGATGTACCTGAAAAGTATGTAACCAAGTAAGAACAGCCATTCATGCTGTCATGCCTCATTCCAGAAAGGTCAAAAGTGCATTCTGGCATTCATGAAATCATAAGTGTGCTAGCACAGCCTGTGTTTGTCAGCTTTTTTTTTTTTTTTCTTTATTTCCTTTTTTCTTTCTTCCTTTCTCTTTTCTTTTTTTTCTTCTTTTTTGCCAGAGTTTCTCTGTGTAACAGCCCTGGCTATCCTGTAACTCCCTCTGTAGACCAGGATCACAGAGATGCACCTGCCTCTGCCTCCTGAATACTGGGATTAAAGGCATGTGCCACCACTCCTGGCTATCATCAGCTCTTCTAACTTGCAGCTATCATGACTGAGGTTAAGCCAGAGTCCATGTGTGACCTGTCTTCATGTCATTATCCCTTACACAAAACAGTGTGTGGTGGTTTGGATGAGAGTGGCACCCATAGGCTCATATCTTTCCGTGCTTAGTCTCCAGTTGTCAGAGAAGGATTAGGAGGAATGGCACTGTGAGGGGAAGTGTGTCACTGGAGGTGGCCTTTGAGGCTTTGTCTCTCTATGCCTCTACTCTCTGCCTGTGATGTAGCTCTCAGTTTCTGACCCAGGACCTGCCTTCATTCTCTATGCTCCCCGTCATGATAGCACTGAGCTGTAGAGAAACTGCGAGCCAGTCCCCCAGTTAAATGCTTCCTTTTGTAAGAGTTGCCTTGGTCATGGTGTCTCTCCACAGCCATAGAACGCTGACTAAGACACATGGTAGAAGCAAGCTCATTGTATGAGGTTTTTCTGGGTCATATTGTGCTGATATACACCATATGTTCTGTGCAGATACCGCAGCATTTATATACAGGACTTGGGGGCCTTGATTCTGGGGGTGGGGCTCCTGGCACCAACCCCCAAGGGACATTCTGTGACCGCTGTCTATTTCCCTGAGGTGTCCTTCTTATGTGTCCTAAAAGAAGAAGCTAGAGGGGCTGAGGACATGGCTCAGTGAGCAAGAGCCTTTGTTGTGGAAACAAGAGGAGCCGCGTTTGAATTCCCAGCACCCATGTAAAAGCCATGGTTGTGTATGCCTGTAACACCCCCCCAAACCCAGCCAATGGGGAATGAAAACAGCTGCATCCTAGCAACTCCCTGGCTAACTAGCCTAACCTTGACAGTAATCTGCGGGTTCAGTGAGAGATCTTGTCTCCAAAAAGGATGGAGAGTGGTAGAGGAAGTGATGTCTTCCTGTCTCTGGCCTTAGCTTCCTTGTGCAGAGGGACACACAGACATACACCCTCACCTGCACATATGCACACTGTCTGGCCTCAGCTTCTGTGTGCATAGGGACACACACCCACACCCGCCCCCACACACACACACTCACACACATACACACAAAGAATGAAACTAGAAAAAAAAACTGAGTATAGTAATTCTCAAAGAATTAAGCTTTTAATTCCTGTATTCAGGTACCTGAGAAAAGGGGATTTATGTGAGTTCAAGGCCGGCCTGGGCTGTCTAGTGACTCCCATGCAATCCTGGGCTACATAGTAAGACGCTAGCTATCTCAAAAAAAAACAACAACAAAAAACAAAAATACTAAAAACTTGAACTAGTGGTGTGCAGTCCAGGGAAGAATGAAAACAAAAAGCATTTGCTTATGAGGGGGTTGACTGAGGACCAGTGGGAGGCAGAGAAAAGAAGTTCGTAGATCAAAGGGTAAGGAATTGGGGTGTGGATGGGAGTGCAGGAAGGGTGGAAGTCGCTGAAAATTTTTCTGGAGTCAACAGGAAGATGAACACCCTAGTCAGCCTAGAAGCTGCTTTATAAACTGGATATCCTTAAACTTTATCTTAGTTTTTGTTTGTTCATTTTTAATTCAGAGATTCTTTTAAAAATGCCTTTAAAATTTTAACCATGCTTCAAGCACAAGAAACTGTTCTACAAGTCAACAAAAATCTTGAACTTTTTTTGTTTTAATAATCACCAAGAAAGAAGCAAGTGGTCAAGCGTGGCTTTTTCTTTTTCTCACAGAGGAGCAGTGGGCCTTTGTGTGAGCAGAGGCCAGTGAGAGGGGGAAGGTGCTCCAAGTTTCTACCCCAGCTGGAGAACAACCCAGGATGAATGGTTGAGTCCACTTGTCTCTCCCCTCCTGGCAGTGAGCAGCGTACCAGACACCAGGGTCTCTGTGGAGAAAGCAAGCCCGGAGTTCTAGAGCAGACTTCGCTCTCTTGTGTGCTTTCTCCTGACTCCAGTACCAGCTCCTCCTTTAGGGGCGCGAAGCTGCTCTTGCTCTCCTGTCAAAGCAGCATCAGGTTGAGGTATATGAGAAGAAGCTAGGGCTCCAATGCACTAATCACAGCAGCAGTGTTGGAAGCCATCCGAGTGCGGCAGAGAGGGATGGCATGATGGGAGAGCTTGCAAGGAGTCTTACTTCAAAATATCTACCAGGGGCTGGCCTGCAGCTCCCTTGCTAGAGTGCTGGCCTAGTGTGCATGAGGCCTGCTAGGTTCAATCCCATATACCTGGTGACAGGCCTATCACCCCAGCATTCTCGGAGGTGGAGGCAGAAGGATCAGAAACTCATCCTTGTCCATGTAATGATCGCAAATAAATATGCATAGGTTTAATGTTTGTATACTATATATAAGATAGCTTTCGGCTGATACAAATGTATATATTGGAGCTGAAGGATTTCCTTATACCCTACAAGCTGATAAAAATGGAATTCATGCTGGAATATTGACTAGCCTGGTCTTGTGCAGGTAACCATAGTGAGCTTGTGAATACAGCAGAAAACACTGTTTTCCCTGGTTCTCCTGCCCCCAGACTTTGCCAGAATCGGTGACTCTGAAAGACACACATGGGGAGCTTTGTCTGCCCAGCATGCCATTCAAGTTGAAAGGCAGTGGCCAGACTTTCTCAAATAGGAAAGGCCAGCACGGGAAAAGAGAGGCATGGATGCACACTGGAAAATAAAAGTGGAGACAGCAGATTACCATAAACAAGGTCAGAATAAACGCTGGAGAAGCCTTCTCGGTGCAGGAACATTCACCTCAGAAGCCAGGCGAGCGAGCGCTGTGTGGCCTCCTTTGTGGCCCAGCATGGAGGTGGGGGTGAAAGGCAGGATCAGGTCTGGCAGCTGGAGAATGACACAAATCACAATGGTCCTCAGTCACCATGTTCAGGTCAGAAAGCAAAGCTCAGGCTGGGGAGGTGGCTCAGTGGGTAGAGAGCTTGTCACTCAAGCAGGAGGTCCTGTGTTCAACCCCTGGAGCCCAGAACAACAATGACAACAGGTGGCATACGCCTGTAATCCCAGCTGTGGATGAATGGCACAGGACAGTCCCTGGGACGTGCTAGGCAGCCAGTCCAGTTGAATCTGTGGGCTCCAGGGTCTCGGTCAGAGACTGCCCCCCAAAATAAGGTGGGGCTGCCCTTGAGCATTCTAGTTCAAGGAGCCCGCTGCTCCTGTGGGCTGCATCTGTCTCTTTAAATAAAACTTCTTGTTGCCTTGCCAAAAATAAACAAATAAGGTGAAAGAGTGATGGAGAAAGACACACAGAATCGACCTCTGCTCCACAGGCTTTCAGACACTAGCACTCAAACCAAGAAAAATAAAAGCAGGGGTGGGGGTGGGGGCAAAAACCAGTCTTTCCAGTATTTCTCAAACCATAAAAGGTATTGTTAGATTCCTGAAAACTGTTAGTTGGGAAGATTAAGTGGCTGACCTAGTAATATCTGGACCTGAGTGGAACTTTTAACTCTGTTGGAAAAAAAAATCTCCAAGGTTCAGAAAAGGATGTGTGGACTCTGTGACCATTTTTGTAGCCATTTTTATTTTTACCATGTTTTTATTTCTTTCCCTATCAAAGGGTGCAAAGAGGATCTTGGGGGGTGGGAAGTGCAGGTCCTCACAGGTGTAAGTGTGGGCTCTGCCTTGGTGAGGACTCTTGGATGAATGTAGGTCTCACGTACTATGTTCTGTCTCCTGTTAGCTCCCTCATTCCCTTTCTGAGGACTCACCGTCCTGTAGCACACTGGCTGTAGACCTCTGTTGTAAGTCTGCTAGTGTCTGGGGGATTTACTGACTTGTTCCCACCCAAACTCCAACCGGTTTCCCAATAGTAAAAAAAGAACCAGTGGTCCCAGTCCATCTCTGGGCTGAAGTACCCCATCCTGACCACCCAGCACTTACATCAGGAGGGCTTCAGTGGAGCAATGGGATTCTGTTGGTGTGGTCTAGTTGGTACCCAACCATGGAGCAATGGCATTCATGAGTCCTAATTAGCCCCATCTTGCTGGGGAAGAGAAAGTAGCTCAAATATGAACTGGGGCTTTGAGCCCAGAACATACCACCGCTCCATCAGAGGGTGCTAAAAAGCCAGAGTCAAAGATAACTTAGAAATCTAAAGACAGGAGAATGTGAAGTCATGCATGGGAGTCCTTCTACATACAAGGCCCTGAGACTGATAGGGGCTGACTCCAGAGATGGGACAATAAGAGCTCTGTTTGAGGAAGATGGAGCTGTTTGGGGTCAGGGAGATTTTTAAGGGACTCTGTTAAGCATTCAGGCAGGGCTCCAAAACTGGAAACTAGAGTCAACAAAGAAGAATTTAGTTAGAAGGCATCGGGTATGAAATAGAGCCTGGTTTGCCTGGAACAAAGCAAGAGGAGAAGATAATTCTTGGCCCAGAAAGTATGTGTGTGTGTGTGTGTGTGTGTGTGTGTGTGTGTGTGTGTGTGTGTGTGTGTGTGTGTGTGTGTGTGTCTGTGTCTGTGTCTGTGTCTGTGTCTGTGTCTGTGTCTGTGTGTCTATGCTCCCACTACTGAAACAGCTGAGTCTTGCTGCAAACAATGACCCATTGAAAACAAAGACCCATTACCATCAGAAAAAAAGCAGAGGACCAAGGCAGGTGTGCAGATGCAAGTAAGGCATCCCAGATAAGACCACGCAAGTGTGTCTTGCATCCAGGAATGTTCCTGGCCATGCAACCACTCTTCCATGGAGTTGTGATGGGAAGTGATGACAGACATCACAAGGCTACCCAGACGATGCTTCCACAGGAAAGTGGGGTTATAAGATAAGTGGTGGGGAGGGTGATTGGGTATCTCCGCAGAAGGGCTGTGAATCTTAACCTGGAATCTCCTAAATTTCTCTGGAAGATGCCGTAAGTGGGACCTGCCAACTGGCAGTCAAGGGGACTTATAAAATTAAGTTTTTTGTAGCTTGAGCTGAGTCCGCCATTTTGTGGTCCTTTTGCCTTTTGATTTTGGTCTCAGAAGGTTTTATTTTGGTGTGGAGGACCAAAGAATCTGTGATGACTAAGACCTCGGTCAGAGAGAAGAAATAACATTAAATGGGCTCCTTTAAACGCTTAAGAACCCCTGTCTCTACTTGGAGTGGGGAATGCTTCCTAAGACTCAAACCCCAGAAGCTGAGAAAATAAATACAGTAATTCCTTGATAACCTCCGGAGTCAGTTCCAGAGAATCTTGGAATACCAACCTCCAAAGATGCTCAAACCCCTGTATAAGATGCTGTCACACCCATCCTCACTGGGCATGGAGGTGTACAGCTGTGATCCCAGAATTGAGGAAGGCAAGAGGATCAGTCCAAGTTCAAAGCCAGCCTGGTTTACAGCGAGGCAGGTGTGGATGAAGCCCTAGCCTCGCCAGCAAACTAC
Source organism: Cricetulus griseus (assembly GCF_003668045.3). NCBI lineage: Eukaryota > Metazoa > Chordata > Mammalia > Rodentia > Cricetidae > Cricetulus > Cricetulus griseus. Next base: position 6,404,278 of record NC_048597.1, on the reverse strand, counting down.
TTTAAACTGCCCCGGTTCCTTGCCAGGCTGCATGTTTCTCCGTGTATTTCGGTGAGCAGTAACCATGACAGCCTGCATGGGCACCAGCCTTTAATTCCGATGTCCTGCTCTGACTTCCCACTCAGCCTACTCAGATCACAGGCAGATGCTTTGCCAGACTACAACACAAGGGACCTTTAGCCCACTCCCTATAGAATCCTTGTTCCTCTCTGAAACCATACGAGCACGGTCTTTTCTGCTTGTGTATCTGACAGCATTTTGGTCTTCCAAATTCCTACTTAAAGTTTTAAGCACTTTACAGGCACTTAAAAAGCTTCTGTAGTCAACAGCTCTAAAACCTTCGACCTTTCTCCAGAAAACCATCCCAAAGACTGAGGAACCACATGGCCAAGGTTGTAACAGCAATGGCTACACTTGCTACCAGTATTCTGTATTAGTTACTTTTCTCACTTCTGTAACCAAACACCTGACCAGAAGCAACTCAAAACAGAAGATTGTGTTGGCTCACAGTTTGAGAGGGCCTAATGCACCTTGGCAGGGAACGCACGGCACAACAGAGTCAGTGTGGGTGGAGCAGTTTCCTGTGATTGATAGTGGGTCCATAGAGGCATACTGTACAACTATATATTTAAAAAAAAAAAAAGAGTATTTTCTTTGGTGGGAAGACATCTCAAATTTATTTTTAGTAGAAAAAATTAAATAGAAGGGGGCTGGATATTCCACCTCTTGCCTGAAAGAAAGGGAAGTATATTTGGCCAAGAGGGTGGTGCCTGTCTGTAATCCTAACACTTGGGAGGATGAGGCAGGAGGCTTGCTCAAGTTCAGGCCAGCCTGTGTCACATAGTGACAATACAGGCGCTGGAGAGATGTCTCGGGAGTTCAGGGCTTACAGGGGATTCAGATTCCATCCTCAGCACCCATGAAGGGTGGCTCCTAACTGCCTGTAACTCCTCCTACTTGGGCTTTCACAGGCACCACTGCTCGCCTGCACTTACCCACACATAGACACAGAGTTAGATTTTTAAATGTAATTATCTAATAATTAGATTAACCGAATGTCTATTGCCTTTTAGACGTTTCAAACATTAAGTTTTAGAAAGGTCTCTTTAACTAGGGGACCGACCATAAGCTGTAAGAAGAATTGAGTAAAGCGATGGTCCGATCCCAAGGAATTGGCTGCCTTTTTGTCCATTCTGGCTTCAAACTCCCTTCCCTGTGTAGCTGAGGATGACCTCGAACTTTTGATCCTTTCCCCACCTCTCTGGGTGCTTAGATAACATATGTGCATCACCACACTGAGCTTATGAAAGGCTGGAGACCAGTTCAAGGCTACCAATGGAGCCACATTTGCAGCTCGAATTCAGCTAATTCTTACTCGTCTTTTATTGTCATACATATGTATGTCATATACATATGACAATGTAATTGGGTACTTCTGAATTTTGATCTCAATATTAATTTCTTCCAGATGTGAGAGCAGAGAAAGGACTTACAGACTCACCAGGATGCTTCCGAGCCACGCCTTCTCCATCGTCCGTTTACTTAGCCTGTGTCTCGTGGGTAGGTGCTCCTTTTCATCACAACTGTTAGAGGAGCAAGCCTGTGTCCGTGTCATCACACAGAGCTCTGGTGTGGAGGGGCAAATCGATGTCCCTAGCTGGAGGACCTGGGTCACCATGACCACCAGCATCAGGCATCCCATGGTTTCCTGCCTGTTAAATGTAGTTAAGCCCAAATAATGTAAGGTACAATCCTTGCTTATAATCTCCATACGCTTAAGTCTAATCCACGGTGGAGTTTGGAAGAGGACAGCCCCTCATCTCTTTCCATGCACACCAAATTGAAAATCTAGCCCAGAACTCGGGGTCATGCACTTCATCTGTTTTTAGCCCTTTTCTTTCGTACAGTTCTATTTTTTTCACACCCTTTCTCTTCCTGTCTCATGACTGCTTCATCTGAAGATGACCACAGTGTCATCTGTCCCGAGTTTGTCCTTAGGGAATCCATGAGTGTGACAATTGTCCCAGTATAGGTGTCCATGGATAATGTGTACCACCTGTGGTCTCCACCTTCTGTAAAATGCCAGAAACTCCACTCCCATTAAGCCATTGCAAGATCCAGAAATAAATGCCCCTCCCCTTACTTGAACCTACTCCAAGGGGACAACAACCACTAATTCCCATCACCGCTACCCTTTCGCTTATTTGTATCCTGAGAAATTTTTCATATAGACAGCTGCTCCTCCGACACTCCCTCTTCCTACCCAACCCTTACTGTTGTGTCAGGTCCCAGAGACCTCACTTGACATCTGCCCTGAAAGCCACCCTCAGAACACACACCTGTCTGTGGTACCAACATCAGCCAGGGACATTTCTGTTCTTCGCAGTGTTTTTGTTAGGACAAGCAAATCTCAATGTTAATTAGTGCACGCATGTCAAAGACTCTTCAATTTGAAGTGATGTTGATGATCTGAGCCAAGAATAAACCTCATTGTAATGTGTTTTTCTTCCTCCTAGTGTGTGTGAGCCTACAGTTCGCTTCATCATCTGTTTTTGAGGGTAAGAATTACTCTGAGTTTGACTAAATTTAATGTAAGGTCAGAGTGTCAGGCTAGCAGACAGGGCAAGGGGAAGTTTGGTCTTAGATATACTGACAAGTTTATTAGAGTCCTTTGTCCCCGAGAGGAGCTAAGATTGTGTAATGCAGTTTCCACTATTCGTCTCCTAAAACTATCATTTAAAAAAAAAAAAAAAAACCCACTGGAGATCATTAAGAAATCCTCTTACAGAAACACTGAAGCCTTTAACCCCTCACTGATAAAAGAATGAAGAAACAAAATATGATCCAGACATAATTTCTCTTTAATTTCTAATCTCCTAATGCTCATTTCAGGTAAAGGAAAATATATATATATTTTTTTTTTAACTAAAATTCTTCCTCCTTTTTGTGACCAGGGGGAATAAAAGTGCAGTAGGGAATTGAATTAGGGAAAGGGAGGGAGGGAGAGAGACAGAAAAACAGGGGGGAGTCTAAAGTGGGTGGAGCGATTCATGGACCACCAGCTGAGAGTAGGATGGGGAGGGAAGAACACCCGTGGTCCAGAAGGAACTTGGTTATCTTGGAACTATACAGTTGATGATAATTGAAAAAACCCGGTGTCCAACTCTGTTTACAGGGTGCTGAGTTCCTGTTTGTGGACTTTCCTGTTCTGACAATATGTTGTCACTAATTAACTGAATTACTTCATTTCCCATGTCCAATAGACTCCCTGCTCTTCCGGATGCCAGTAGGCTTCCAGCAGGGCTTCTCTGGGGGACACTGGGTCTGAGCTCCTAAGCGGGAGAGCAATCCTGAATTCTAAATTTCATTACTTTGTTTTCATTTTGTTTTGTTTTTCTTTTCACCTTCTGTTCCCTCCAGATTATCCAAAGGAATCTTGCGATGTGAACCTGACATTACGTAATTTCCGGCTAATTTTATCGTGGGAATTAAAAAACAAATCCATCCCACTAACTCACTATACGTTTTGGTTCACAATCATGAGGTTGGTTGACGTTTCATTTTCTTCTCTTCCTGAATGTATTACTTTCTTTCTATTGTGTGATCTCTCCCCTCAGAATACATACTTCCGGCCCCAGATTTTTTTAAGTTAATTTATATGTGTGTGGGGCTGTGTGCGTATGTGTTTGCTGAGGGCAGAGGTTGACATTAGCTGCCTGCCGCATTTACTCTCCACCTTAGTTTTGGAGACAGCCTCCCACTGGGCTTGAGGTTTTTGCTAGGTTGGCTGGCCAGCAAGCCCTAGGGATCCTACAGTCCCTGTCTCCCCAGGGCTAGGATTATAGGTGCTGCCTCTATGCCCTCCCTACCTTGCAATGCCGGGGATCGAACGCAGATCCTTATCCATGCCAGACAAGCACTTCGCTGACTCGGCCATCTTCCCAACTCTCTGTCTTGTATTTTTTTTTTTTTAATTCAGAACCTTAAAGCGTCAAAGGCCAAACACCCATCCTTTCTTAATTAATTTGAATTATTTAACCACCCAAAGCTATATGGGGACAAAGCTTGTATTCATAACCAAAGCCAGCTTTCTGCAGTTGACAGTTTTCCTAGTGACCCCTCTTCAGTCACCCTGACACTCAGTGTCTCAATTCCCATAGGGCTCAAAGGTCTGTTGACCGTATTGATGGTTTATATCCATGTTTTTTTACTCATGGAGACAAGTTAGACTCCAGAAAGCCCTGGTGGACAAGATTGAGTCCAAAGTCATTTGGTCACTGACCAGTTTAATATTTAGCCCAGAGCTTTTGTCTCTGCTTTAGGATTGCTTCAAGGAGTGAAGATGGAATTGATGGAGACTGCCTTGGCCCTATGGAGTGAAGATGGAATTGATGGAGACTGCCTTGGCCCTATGGCTCTCACATTCAACAGCATTTTTCTGCATCCTTGCTTAGACCAAGTAGCTCTTAGGAGAGAGTGTATATTTGCAGGCAGTGTGCCCCTGGCTCGAAATGTCCTTTTCTTGATCACATATCTGACTTCCAACTGTTGAACTGGCCAGAAGAGGCCAAGGGTCCTCTGCGGATCTCCCTTCTCCTGACAAGCCAGCAAGGCTTGGTTTTTATCTGCTTGATGATCACACATATTGTTAACCTACCTGGTTTAGTTTCCGTAGTTGTGATAAAATACGCTGGCCAAAGAGAACTTGGGGAAGAAGGGGATTTATTTGGATTACAATTCCAGGTTACAATCCATTGTTGAGGGAAGCATCACATCACGGTCATGATTAGAGTGAGAACAAATGTGTGGATCCTTGCTTGCTCGGCTTAAGCTAATCACCCAGCTAGCATGCGCTACTCATACAGTTCAACACCAGCCCAGGAAGCAGGGTCTCCCACCTTCAGGGCGCATCTTCCAACCTCGGTTAACAGTCAAGATCGTCACCTACAGATGTGTCACAGGCAAACTCATCTGGGCTCGTTTCCCCACCTGTGTGAAGTTGACAGTCAAAGCTAGCCAGCATCTTCTCCTTCTTACCCCAAGCCCGGAGGATCAGACGTCCATGCGGCCTCTAAACTAACACAGCCCTGACTTAAGACTGAGCTGCATGGCTTTCAGGCAGAGAGGGAGGTCTTGGGAAAGCAGTCATGATTATCCTAGAGTATGAAGGAGGTCCGAGCCTTAGGCCAGGAAAGCCCAAGCCCAAAGTTCGTTCATTCATTCACTCATTCATGCATGTACACATGCAGTGGATTGCATCCATGAAACAAAAACCCTTCCCTCTAGGCACAGATACTCAGAAAGAGCCTGGGGACATCATTGAACCAATAATGGTGTAGTATAGCTGTGGAAACGAATGGCGGGGGGTGGGGGGGGTATCAAGAAGAGAAGCGTGGGCTAGGGAGAGTTGAGCATGTCAGTTTTAAAACAAAGTGAGCATGGGCTATCTAGGCAGAGCCCAGAAGGAAATAAATGAGGCACAGAAAATGGATTCTTGGAAAACATACGCTCAGCTTTTCCTTTCATATCCCCCCTCCCACCCCAAAGCAAACCAGAAGATCCGAAGGCTTTGGAGAACTGTACGAATATCACAGAACCATCTTGCGACGTGACAGAGGAGTGGACTGGCCCCAGTGAGATCTACGTTCCCCTCATTGTAATTTACAGAGGCAACTCCACAGTGAGCCTCTGTGAAGGCTCTGTCGTGGCTACAGACAGTGAGTGGGTTTCTTCATCCTTTGACAGCGAGTGGGTCTCGTGTCTCAATGCTGGTTGGCCACAAAAGGGGAAGGTGGGCAAAGGTGTTTGGCTTGAGAGCTGGCCTGACTCTTGGGTCTACCTTGTGTGGTCATTTGGTTGCTCAGAGCCTCAGCTTTCTGATCTGAAAAGTGGGTCCATAACCTGGACTTCTCAGATTATTGTGCAGGTTTCCAGCAGTAATTGCAGCTATTTTCCTGCTCTTTTTACAGCCTGCCAGGAAGTGGGGAGGAGGATTTGTACGTGTCTTCTTAAGCTGTCACATTAGTTTAGGCCATTGTCTTCCTGACTACCACAACCTGCCTGAGACTGTAGCCCAATAAAGCTGCATATATGAGCAGCAAGGGCCCTCAGCTCATAGGGTGAGTGGAACCCAGGAGTGGGGTGACCCCTTCCTCTCTTTCCCTGTGTCTGAAGGCCACTCCCTGAGCACTTGCATTAGTGGCTACAACACCATTACTGTTTCAGTTTCTAAATTTATAACTGGTTTCCAAGGTAATGATTTGGTTTTGGCATGCTGTTACAGACCAAGTGTGCATACGAACATACTTGGCAAAGTTATAGTGGTGGCTGAGCCATGTCCATGATTCAGATCTCGAGAGGTAACTGCAGTAGTATCTAGGCTTTGAATCAACGTTCATGTCTGTGCATAGACTCACAGAAAACAAATTGAAGAATAAGTTATAGATCATGATAAGGAATTGATACTAAAGTAATAAGTATTTTTTTCATGATCCAAATGACAAATATGAGAAAGACACTAAACCTAAGGTCACCAGGTGTGGCATCGCACACCTGTAATCCCAGCACCTGTGAGCCCAAGACAGGAGGTCAGCCTAGGCTACATAGAATGTAAGAAGCCAGCCAAGGATATATAGTATGACCCTGTGTCAAACAAACAAGCAAAACAAAACCCCCAGGATTAGAAACACAAAACAGACATCATGCTTTGGCATGGTTCTTCTGAACAGATCCAGCCATGTGCATTAAAAACAACAGCAACAAAAGAACATACGCCAGCAAGATGACTCAGTGGGTAAATGAGACACTTGTCCCCAAACTCAGTGACCTAGTCAACCTCGGGAACCCACATAGAGAGAGCTGGTTCCCAAAAGTTGTCCTCTGATCCCCACACATGTATGCATGCATAAACATAAATAAAGTAAATTAAAACCTTAAAAAAAAAAAAAAAAGCCTTAAGAGCCAGACAGTGGTGGCGCACGCATTCAATCCCAGCACTCGGGAGGCAGAGACAGGAGGAGCTCTGTGAGTTCCAGGCCAGCCTGGTCTACAGAGCAAGTTCCAGGATAGGCTCTAAAGTTACAGAGGAACCCTGTCTCAAAAAACTAAAAGCAAACAAACAAACAAAAAACCACCTTAAAATAGTAGATGTGTTTCTATCAAATATGGAGAGAATAAATGAAATAAAAAACCTTTAACATGTGACCACTCTAGCCAAGAATTCCTCATTAATAATTTGTTATAGAGAAATGACCAAGAGGATTGGAGAGTTGACTCTGCAATTAAGAGAACATAGTTTCCTGCAGAGCCACTGAGTTCAGTTCCCAGCGTCCACAGGGAGGTGTGCACCACCTGTAACTCCAGCTTCAGGGATCTTCTGCCCTCTTCTGGCCTCTGAAGGCAACTACACATGCACATTCCTGAAAACAAACAAACAAACAAACATACATACATACATACATACATACATACATACAATTTTAAATTAAAAAAAAAAACTTTTTAAAAGGAAAAAGAGCAAGGTGGTGGTGCACACCTTTAATCCCAGGACTCAGGAGGGAGAGGCAAGTGGATCTCTTTAAGTTCAAAGCCACCCTGGTTTACAAACCGAGTCCCAAGACAGCTAAAGGGGGGGGGGGGAGAGAAACAGCTAAGGACAAATGTAAAACTGTAGCTCCAAGAACACTGAATGACACGTTGATTCTTTTGATGGACGTTAAGGATAATCTATTTGTTCAAAATAGTGAATCAGTTGGGGTCTAGAATACAAGGATTCAAATTCAACCTGGAAAGTTATGAGGTGAGTTTGGGGTCAGAGATACTATAAGGCCAGAGAAGAACATTTTAGACTCTGTGGGTCACACAGTTTCTGTCCCATCCCGGGTTCTTCCTGTTTTCCTATGAGATCCCTAAAAAAACAGCAAAATCATCCAAAAGAAAAAAGTCTAAAACTGTAGGTTGTGCCAAAGTTTAACCCATGAGACACGGTTTTCTAACCCTTGAGGTAGAGAAGCATGTATGAAAATGTTTCTGAACTCTAGCTAAGTGAGCCAGGCATAGTGCTCACGCCTGTGTTCCCAGGACTGAGGAACCAGACCTAGAGAATCGGGAGTTCAAGGCCAGCCTGGGCTGTGCAGGGAAAATCTGAGTTGTTTGGGGCTTTTGTTTCTTTTGTTTTTTTAAGTAGTTTAGTGAAATCATAAAAAATATTGTGGGTTAGAAGGACTTAGTTTCAGTGTGTGTATGTGAACATGCATGTGCAAGTATGACATTTATATATCCAGTTAATACTTGTGACTATGTGTACATTCATATTCACACATTGTAAAAACGTTGATTATACCCAAAGAAAATTCCCACCTATATTTTCTACAAATACATATATTGGTTTTTGAGACAGGGTTTCTCTGTGTAGCTTTGGAGCCTGTCCTGGGACTCGTTCTGGAGACCAGGCTGGCCTTGAACTCACAGAACTCCGCCTGCCTCTGCCTCCCTCGTGCTGGGATTAAAGGTGTGCACCACCAACACCCGGCGAATCGTCTTACTGTTTTATTCTCCGTTTTGCACCAGTAAATCCTAACAATGCTGTCCAGCTAGAACAAGAAGCCCATTCAAACAGAATCAGTGTTTCTTTGAGTGGAAGGACACCATGTGTGACAACAGGAGGTGTCCAGTTGCGTATCTAAGGACTAACTGTATTCATCTCTCGTCCTGTTTCCCACACAGCTAGAGTTGAGCCGCCAGAATTCGAGGTTGTTGGCTTCACAGATCACATAAATGTCACAATGAAATTTCCACCTGTCACCCCCAAGATATTCGGGGAGAGCATATGGGAAATGCTAGGTTATAAGTCGCTTGTCATCAGAGAACAGGCGGGACAGAGCATCAAGCTGGTGAGTGGTTCCCCGAGTTCAGACCTGAACAATGCCCTACTGGCTGTGCCCATCTGCTGAGCTGCCCTGCAGGAGGTAGCTCAGTGGTGGAGTTGCTTTCTGTCATGTTCAACACTCAACTTGGCAGAGAGAGAGAGAGGGCGGGGCAGGGCGGGGCAGGGGTAGAAATGGGGAGAGAAGTTGTATCACCTCCTGTCACAATGCAGCCATGCGTCTTCATGTTTGTACCACGAATTGCAGCATTTTAGACTATGTCAGAAGTAAGGTGTGTTTACTAGGATAACAACAACACTGGAGGATGAAAGCTATAGACAGCAGGCCTCTTCTTTATTAAAGAAAATTGGCCTTTAAATCATGAAATAAAAGAGGCCGTTGCTGTAACCCAGCAACAGGCAGGAGTAGCCTGGACCAGTTGGTGGTGACCTTCCAGTACGACGTGGGTTTTATAAATGGACTCTACAGTGTGGCAGAGAAAAGAGAAGGGTTAAGGCCTCAGTGTGTTACAGTTGTCATTACCTGAGATTACGAGGACTCTGAGTGAGGCTCAGTCGGGAAATGTTCGCTGCTAATATGGTGTTCAGAGGGGGACGTGACAGACACTGCAGGTCCTGTGTCCAGATTAACTCTGGACACAGAGAGGCCTTCCATCAGAGTGCCTCTGGTGAGTTGTGGGCCAGAGACTGGTTGGAACGGGCTCCAGGAAAGCATCGCAGGGCTTGCTCTCCTCCAGAGCCTTTCTTTTAAAGGGAAGGAATGACCTGTGGCAGAGCTATAGAAAGTGAGCTTGGGGGGAGCACTAACTGGAGAAGTGACAGCATGTCCACTGCTGAGAGTGCACTTGAGGAACTGCAAAATAAGACTTTTTACAGTTATTTTGTAGGGTAGAGGGGAGGCTAGGGAAATGACAATATTGTAGAAATGATGTCGGGGAAACCTTCATTTGCTTCAGGGCTTTTTCTTCTCGTCCGTACAATGGAGCTGATGGGCCAGATGTCATGGTTTTAGAATATGTGAAGGTGTGGTGTGGTTTGGTGGTAAATTGCTAGCTTCTGGAGACTTAGACTCCTTTTCACCAGTTAATCCTATGATGTTTTTAAACCAAGGTCTTAACTGCTCTCTCTCTCTCTCTCTCTCTCTCTCTCTCTCTCTCTTTGTCTTTCGTGTGTCTGTGTCTGTGTGTGTGTGTGTGTGTCTGTGTGTGTGTGTGTGTCTGTCTGTGTGTGTGTGTGTGTGTGTGTGTCTGTGTGTCTGTGTGTCTGTGTGTCTGTTTCTGTGTCTGTGTCTCTTTTTTACAGCACAAGCCCACAATGAAGAGCATCACTGGGAACTTCACCTATGTCCTTCGAGACTTACTTCCAAAGACAAACTACTGTGTATCTGTTTATTTTGAAGCTGAAACCCTGGAGACCTCTATAAAGTCTCCCTTTAAATGCACCGCCCTTCAGCCTGACCAGGAATCAGGTATGGTTAGGTTTTTAAAGTTTGCACTTTTATTTTGATGGCAAACGGTTGAATGAGAGAGAAAAAAACCCTCAAGTTCTAGTGTGCTGAATGTACTTCTCCCAATAAATGTACATCACATCTCTGTTCCTATTGGTCCGTCTCTAATGTCTGTCCTGCCATAAGAATAACCAGTATCTACCTGAGAAAGTTAGGCGTTTTTATTTAAGGAAATCTGGGTTCAATTCAGCCCTGTGTGCCCTTTGGCCATTGTTTGTACCTAGTGCTGGAAGTCTCCAAGTTGCTGGCATTAGAAACCCAAGAAGGTGCTGGAGGGAAACCAGGCCCTTAGGTGTGAGGCCTACAAATATTGGTTCTGTGTGTAGAGAGAAAAAGCCTTCTCCAGAGAGAAGAGACAGCCCCTGGTAAAGTCAAGAAGCTGAGACCCCAACGTTCTCTGTCTGAGAAACCAAGTGGCTAGAACAAGGGAGCACTAGTCGGGAGCACCAGCAGGGAGCATGGGGTGTGGGGGTGCATGCCTGTACTCTAGCCTCCAGAGGTGGGGCAAGATGATAAGTTTAAAGCCCTCCTGTGCTGTGAGTGAGTTTCAAGCCGGCCTGAGTCATATAGCAAGACCCTGCCCCCCAAAGAAAAGACATGGAAAGGGGAGTGGCTGAGTTTAGATGCCTTCCTTATTTTCTTGGACAGTTACTAGTTCTTCAGTTGTCTCATTGAAAGAAAAAGGTTCTGAAAATCCCCCTCAGAGACAGCTCTGTAAATTCTTCAGCCACAAAGACAGCCTCCTAAACACCGTGCATCAGAGTGAAGCTAAGATTGTATTTGCAAGGGAATGCAGAGATGGGCTCAGGATTTGAGCTCTTGAGCTCCAGCTGATGGCTCCGTTTTGAGTCTTCCTGAAAACTTTGGGAGGTTAGGCCTAACTGACCAAAGTGGGTGACTGGGTATGGGGTCAGCCTCGAAGGCCCTGCTGTGCGGCACGTTCTCTGCTTCCTCACCCACCTTGAACAGCTTCCAGTACACACTCTTGCCACGGAGCTGAGCTCCTCCGTCCCTCCTTCCCTGCCAGGATGGACAGACTCTCTGACTTGGTGAGCCAAAGCCAATCCTGTCCGCTTCCATTTCTTCTGTCAAGCAGTCTGCCACAATGTTGCCAATGTAACTATTACAAATGGCTTAGCTATTTTGGGGGATTCAGCAAGCTACACTAAATAGGACCTGACGCTAGGGTGGACTGATAGCAGTGTGACTTCATGGTCTAGTGTTTCTCCAAGCAGAAAGATACGCAGGGTGATACCAAAGGTTAAAAGGTCAACCTTTACCATAAGTTGTGTTTCAGTCTTTGTAGCATATTGATCCTACACAAATATTAACATTGGCCCAAACAAGTCAGCATATCCGTGTCTGACACCAGACCTCTTGACTCCGAGACAGCCAGCATTTGAGCTCATTTCTGACCCATTACTCAAGCAGAGTGGAGCAGGCAGGATAAGGACCTGTTTCCATAGATCGTCCCCACTTCAGATGATAGCCACAAGGTCAAGGGGTCAGACCACGTGGACTCCTGTCCAACATGGCTACAAACCCAAGAACTCCCCCAAACCCCTCTCAGATCCAATAGTTTGATGAAGTGCCTCCCGGAACTCGGGGGACTTAGGAGACAGTTTGGGATAAAGGTTCTATATGAGTCCAGAGAGGAGGGTACATTGGACAGGGATGGAAGGGTCTGAACACGGAAGAACGGCGGGTCCCATGTTCCTGGGCTTTAGCTGGGTCTAAGTCATTGTCCACAGCATGAGGCAGCATGAGCCTCATCCGGAATCTGTCTCACTGCTCTCCAGGGGGTCACTTCATTGGCATAAATTTAGGTGGTTGCTACCTTAGCTTTTTTTTTTTTTTTTTTTTTTTGTCTGCTGTTAAAGTGGATAACTTTAAATAAAGAAGAGACATTTAGGGGGCTGGAGAGATGGCTCAGCAGTTAAGAGCAAGGGCTGCTTTTCCAGTGGTCCTTCCTGAGTTCAGTTCCCAGCAACCACATGGTGGCTCACAACCATCCATAATGGGATCTGATGCCCTTTATGTGGGCATAAAGTCCTATATGCAGATAGAGCATGTATAAGGAGGAGAGAGAGAAAGAGAGAGAGAGAGAGAAAGAGAGAGAGAGAGAGAGAGAGAGAGAGAGAGAGAGAGAGAGAATTTCTCCTAGTGGGCTGGGAAATCCAAACTAGGAAGGCTTCCTTTCAGAACCCTAGCATTGTAGAAGATGTCACGTGCCGTGGAGGGGAAGTAGCAAGGTGTTTTATGTGGAAGTCACATCCGAGGGATCTTACCCATTCCCATAATGACAGTTACTCCACGCATAAGGAAGGGCAGAGCCTTGTGACCCAAGCCCTTCCTAACACCCCACCCCCCCACTCCCCGCTCCCTGTACCGTCTCAGTGGACACTAACCACACAGGAGACTTTGCAACCATAGCAGACCCCAAATGGTGCTTGTTAAAAACAGCAGCTCTCACTCAGGGAATTTCATGAGGTTTGAAGCCCTGTGCCTAAACACACACACACACACACACACACACACACGTAATAAAAAATAAACTAGTAAAACAACAGAGGAAGGTTTACTGTGACCCTGAGGTGCTGACCCAGCAGCTGGCCATTCTCTGGAAGATGACCGACTCTCCCCTCACCCCACCCCACCTCCACCTGCTAAGACCTGGTCTTGCAATAGCGTGCTGTGGGTTCATCCCACCATTTTTCCATGTTAACACACCATTTGATGAATCGCCGGCCTCCCTTCTGTCGTTAACTGAGACAGTTAACGAGCAGGCAACTACAACTATCCAAACAGTTGTGTTTTCTTGTCTGGCACTCAGCAGTCACACAGATTGAGGTAATACGACGATGCCTCCTACTGTCCTGCTGCCATCCAAGCCGCTGTTAACCAGCAGAGCCAGCTGTCCCTTGATGACCAGCTGAGACCAGTGCTTACTCTTAGGGCAACAGCCACAGGAGGACTTTAGACCAGAGATGTGATGAGATCCCCCTTGTTAGTCCCTGTGCCCATCGGTTGGCTCTTAGAAAACCCCGAGGGGGATCTATTCATGTGACAAATATAGCAATGGCAGAAATAGACATCTCTGACATTGTAGGACTCCCACTGCAGTCAAATATGGTGCACACTCCCTTCAATTCCTGACCAATTGTGATTTGTGTGGAGGTGGGCAAACCTCAGAAAGGGGATGAGGGAGCAAGTGTGGGCCAGCAAAGAAAGAACTAGTGGTTACTGTCTGCATGGCTGTCCTCTGCTCAGCAGTTCACTCCCAAGGGCGTCTCAGGGAGTCACCAGGGTGGTTAATAGTCCTGGGTGATGTGATCTCTGGGTGGGAACAACTTTGCCTTGGCCGAGGTCAAGTCCTTCAGAAGCAACTCACACTTAGCTGTTAGCGTGCACCGAAGCACCCACAGCTCGCTGAGGGATGTGATTGGGATGTGTAGGGAGACGCTGTAGCTAGCTCCTAGGAAGCGTGGCTACAGTGTCTCCCTACAGGGATGCCTACAGCATCCACCACAGATGGTCAAAGGGATACTTCCTGGATGAGGGCCCCGGGGAGGTGTGATGGACCAGTAACAGTAACATAAAGATATCTGTATCTTGATCCTAGATATGTTAACATGCTACCTCCTGGGGACAAAGAGGCTTGGTGGTTCCTAATAAATTCAAAATGGCGACAGATTATCCCTGACCACCCATGTGGGTCTCCTGGGAGCACAGAGGACCTTACAAGGGAAGGAGGCAGAGGACAGCAACAATGGAAGCAGAGGTCGGACTGTAAGAGACTGGGAGTTGCTAGTCAGCTGGCTCTAAGGATGAAGGAGGGCTCTCCAAAGCAGAAAGGGACATCCTGCAAACACCCTGATCTTTATTCCAGTGAAACTCATTTTGGACATCTAACGTTGGAACTGTAAGCCAATCTGAACTGAGCTAGGTTTTGCCAACTTGCTTCTTTAGATAAGACCACAGGAACAAAGCAAATGAGTCAGGGAGACATAGCAGGGAGGGAATTCCATAGGATGGGTCCAGCGAATGCTGACAGAGGGTCTGGGGAAGCATTGACCTGGAGCGCAGTGAGCAAAGGGTGAACCTGAGAGGGTGGGAGACTCCAGATGACCTAGGTCTTGAAAGCCATTAGGAGGCCTGGGGACCACAGGGGAACTTGAGCAGATCTGATTTAGGATGTAAGAGGAACATCAGTGTGCCACCAAGTGGGGGATCCAGGTGCCTCCCTGCCAGGCACTGCAAATAATCCCAGTGGGAGGCCAGAAGGGAAGAACTCCAAGAAGCATTAGCCATCAGCAGTCTCAGAAAGTTCTCTTGTCCGCTGCAGAGAATGGCAGTCATGAAACACGACCCTTGCTGCCCAGGTCTCTTAGGTTGCAAAAGGAAGACAAGATGCATCCAAGGCCAATTTGAAGATACAAATCTGGCCTCTGCTTCTCAAAATGAGCTGACCTAACCCTCTTTTAGGAAGATGATCTACAATGATAGCACACATGTGTAAGAGGCCACAAGCCAAGAGAGGTTATATTTTACATCACCACTAAGCGAAAACCAGACACAAACCTTCAAGTCATGAAGACCTCTGAGACTGATAACAAATCGCCCTGTGGGGAAGGCTACTAAAGCTTGCTGCTGGGCGCGATTTGCCTAGTGTGTTCCTAGGCCACTGTGTCAGTCATGTGTCGGTTGAATTTGCTGCACTGCTCTCCTGTACTCTTTAGAAAGTCGGGTATGTCACCTGTGAGTCAGAATCACAGAATGTCACCTAATGCCTCATCTGTGGGGGTTACTTGGGTTTATCTCTCCCTTCCTAGGAAATGTGTGAAGATTTTGTGTGTCTGAGAGCGGTGCCTCTGAGCCTAGGCCTGAGGATCCGACACCATTCATGGGCCTGGGTTCAGAAGTCAGGGCTAACTCCCAGTGCGGGGCCTTCACTGAGCGAGTTCATTAACTCGCTCTTTAAAAGACTTGGAAGTATGCCATCAATTTTCAGTGCCTTTTCTCTCCTATGTCTGTTTTCCCTGAAGCTCTGGATACAGAGTTCATACTAAGAGAGCCTTTCTGGAAATTTAAGAGAATGCCACACGTGCTGACTCGCTGCACCTTGGCCCAGTGGTACTTAGGGAAACTGCTGCTCTCAGCGCTGAGGTAGAAATCTTCAATCTTGTTTGACAAAGTCTAGGGCAAGTTCTTCGCAGGCAAAGAGAGTGCCCGGGTTTGGGTGCCTGCTGTGGCCAAGGCTGAGCCTCAGAATGGCCTAATTGGTTTTCTAAGCTGCTGGTCCATCCTCCAACTCTTCCACCTGGACCAAGTAGGGATTTGCGATGTGGTGTGACAGAGAAAGTAGGTTCCAGTTTTGATCGGTGAAATTTCAAGAACCACAGATGGACAGCTAGGAGCTACTCTGTTGCAATTACAGAACACGGAAGTATGTGGGGGGGTTTTGTTTTTGTTTTTGTTTTTTTAAGATTTTATTTATTTTGTATACAATGTTCTGCCTGCATGTCTTCTGCAGGCCGGAAGAGGGCACCAGATCTCATTATAGATGGTTGTGAGCCACCATATGGTTGCTGGGAATTGAACCCAGGACCTCTGGAAGAGCAGCCAGTGCTCTTAACCTCTGAGCCATCTCTCCAGCCCCACTATGTTTTATTTTTATTTTGAAAACTAGATATATTTTGTTTAAAATAAAAGCATTTATGTTAGCCTCCATTCTTTGGTATCTAGAGATATAATTTTTCCTCAAACTTTGGCTTTCTCCGCATTAAATTCTGACATGAGACCAATGTGAGTGTTACCCCACCTGTGACCATACCCTGAATTTCTTTTGAATAAAGTCATTTATCTTTTCATCAACAGGGTCGTCAGAGTATGACAAAGTAGGAATAGTTACTGGGTGTGTGATAGCAGTGCTCTTCTTCAGCATCGTCGTAATGCTGAAACGGATTGGTTACATATGCTTAAAACACAATTTCCCCAATGCCTTGGTATGTAGTTCTTCTACCTTTATTTCTTAAATTATTTGTTTATTTTATTGATGTTTTGCTTACATGTATATCTGTGTGAGTGTCTCAGATCTCCTGGAACTAGAGTTACAGACAGTTGTCAGCTGTCATGTGAGTATGGGGAATTGAACCAGGTCCTCTAGAAGAGCAGCCTCTTAAACACTGAGCCATCTCTCTAGCCCCTATCTTGTTTCTTATTTTAACTTGATAATTTTTATTATAGATGTAATATGTTTGCAGTAAATAATCTCCTTTTCCAAAAACATCAGTTATCTTGGTCATTCTAGATTCTTTATTATCCCTGCAAGTCTCAAATGTATCAGGGCATTTTTTCTGTTTCTTCTATCTATTCTCTCTCTCCTCCTTCATCTCCGCCGCTCCCCCGCCCTGTGGTAGGTATTTGTTCACCTGTGCATGATGTGGAAGTCACATGTTGACTTTAGGTGTCTTTCTCAATGGCTCCCCAGCTTGTTTTCATTTGAGTATTTTAATTGGGTCTTTGAGAAATTCACACAGTATCTGTTTTCCTGTCCTTTCCTGGATCCAAACTCCTCCCAGAGCCTTCCCCTTCCTACCCAGCCAACCTCTTGTTCTTCCTCTGTCTTAAAAAGAAGCAGAACTTAACTACATTTACACTTAAGTATTTGTGCTTGGGAAGGGGTCACCTTCCCTGGCATCCTATGAAGTCAGAGGACAATTTGAGGAGGCCCCGTCTCTCTCTTTCCACTATGCAGGTCTGGGGTGGAGCCCAGGTGATCAGTCTCGAAGTTGAGTGCGTCTACCTGCCCTGCCAGCCCTCTCCACTTTATTTTTTGTTTTGTTTTGCATGCATAACACGTTTTCTTTTTATTAAGCTCATTTGATTTTTTCTATTCAACTGCATATAGCTTTTCCAAAACAAGCTAATAATTGCTTTTTCTTTAACTTTAAAACAATTTTTTGAGATTATAACTACATCATTTACCCCCTTCCTCCCTCCAAACCTTAATCCCCCCTTGATGCCCCTCAAATTCATGACTCCTTTTTCATTAATTCTTATTACATACTTGCCATAGGCACTGTTATCACACACACACATGTATGTACATACTACACACGTGCAACCTGCTCGGCCTGTCTAATGTTGCTCTCACATGAGTGTTCAGGGCTGACCATTTGGTACTGGATAATGAGTTGGTGTGCCCTTCCCTGGGGAGGACGGTTGCTCCAGCTCCAGCTCCAGCTCCCAGCATTCCCTAGTTGCCTGTAGTTCTCTGTGTAAGGTTGTAGACCAGGCTCTCCTGGACTCCAGGCTACTTTGCATGCCTGTTGGTGTTGTCTTTGTTCAGCTCTCATTTGGGCAGTCATGTTGGTGAGACGGTATTGGTGTAGCTTCTGACGCTCCTAGGAGACACAATCTCACAGCAAACTCATGGTCCTCTGGCTCTTACACTCCTTCTGCTCCCCCTCATGCAATGTTCCAAGCCTTAAGGGTGGGCATTGTTCCCCCTTTATCTTTTTAGAAGGTCTCTCACTGAACCTGAAGGCTATCTGTACAGCTAGGCTGGCTGAGAATGAGCTTCAGGGCTCCAACTGTCTCTATCCCGCCTGCCCCTCTTCTGCTAGGATTACAGATTAAGGCTGTTGAACCAGCCCCCGCCCCCATGAGCACTAGGGATCAAACTTTACACTTGTGTTGTAGACACTTTACTGAATGAGCCCTTTCAGCCCCTACTCCATACCTATTATGTTTAATGATCATGGAATTGCATTATTATCAAGGCATTCTTTTTTCCCAACTGTAGGGCATTTGGATTGATTTTCTTTGCTCTCTCTTTCCAATTAGGAATAGTACAATGGAAATAGTCCACAGAGAGAGAGACAGAGTAGATTTATCTTATAAAATGTCATAACAAGCTAACTTGTCATGCTTTGTTCGATGTCCTGTACTTGATGGCTGCTCATAGTGGTTCTCAAGTGCTGCTCTCATGAGTCACAAGGACAACCGTTTGCTTAGCTCTTGTCTGCCTCTGTTGGCAGCTCAGGGCCCTTGTAGAATCTGAGTGTTGTTGATCTATATCTTTCTAAACGTCGTGTGTTTTCACTCAGCTGCTTTTGCCGGCCATTTCCCGTCTTTCCTGCCACAGTCACACTGTTCCCTCTTGCAATGATTTTGTGACATTTCAAGTAGAAACACCTTGTTTTCTCCTGGTGCAGCTCATCTGCATTACCCTGTTCCCCCAGTGGCCACTGTCCCTGCACATATGATAGCTTTAGTCACTTAGTTCTGTTGTCACCTTAGGTCTGTCCTCTACTCTGTTAAAAATTATTGCTCTCCATTTAAGCGAATCTTCCAGAAAAAGGAACGCATGCCACTCTAGGCCTAGTGTGTTTGGAGATGCATTTTTACCAGAAAGTTCAATTTGGGGAACTCAAACTCGGGGTCTTGAACGTGCTAGTAAAACTTTTAGATGGTTACTGTTTTGACTTTAACAAATCCTTGTTGACTCTTTACTGAATGACATATATTCCAAGTGTTGGTATGTGGGACAAGGCGAACAAAAGCCCCACCAGTGGGCTTAGTTTAAAGAGTAGGGCAGACTGCAATTATTTATAAGTAAGAATATTAATCTCAAAAGTTTATATCACTCTGGGGCTAAATTTTTATGTCAGTAATCTGCCCTACATAGTGAGTACAGGGCCAGCAAGTCTACACGGGGAGACCGTCTCAAAGAAACAATCAAAAGGTTTGGCAAAGTCATTGCATACTTAAATTGACCATGTTTAATTAGAAAGTAAGGGTAAAGCTGCTTCCAGCCTCAGAGGAATGAAGTACAAAAACCACTGTGTAAAGCCACTGAATTTCACCCAACCCAAACAATAATGTAACTTATGCCCAGATCGAGAAAAAACAAAAGCACAGCCAGCTTTCCCAGGATTCTCTCTTGCCACCTTCCAAAGCACCGATGCTCACCAAGATTAATCCAGATTACTAGGGACATGGATTGTTTTCCTCGTTTTTTATATTTATAGAAACGGTGTATCATTTTCAGTAGCCCCAAAATCAATACAATTACAGGAGCGGCAAGTTATTTTTTTTTAATTTAAGAAATAAATCTAATAAAAACACACATGCCCATCACACAGGAAAGGATAGCAAAGGGTAACAAAAGACCATCAGAGAAGCCCAGAAACAGGAGTAAAAAAGCCACCTTCTAAGAAACACCCTCAGGGACAGATGGCTTATTATGTCAACCTATACAGCTGAAGGATCTTAAGAATATTAAAGAATCAGTTGTCTCATATGGTCTCCATAGCCATACATAAAACAGCTATTACATTCATGGGCAACCTTTAACAGGGTGACCCCCCATGGACTGGGAACAATTGGTGGCAGCTGTACTTGAGAATTCATGCCAAATCCAGTGGAAGGCATTGATCAGGAAAGAATCGAAGCTCCTTGAGCGTCAAGGCATAAAGGACGGTTATGAAGCCCCCCTAGCAGGCGTGGCTACCGTGTCCCCTATAAATATATGCATAGAAGCCTGCTGTGTGTCAGTGGCTGTGCGATCAGTGGGGAAACCATGGCTGGTGATGGTGTGAACTGTACTAGACAAATTATATGGGATCCCTCTCTGCCTCATACCACACACAGTTTAAATACATAGTAAGTCTAGTGGCTGGGTGTTCAGTGACATGGGATATGCTTAGCATGCAAAAGGCCCTGAGTTCAATCCCCCAGCATGTGCGCGCACGCGCATGCACACACACACACACACACACACACACAGAGAGAGAGAGAGAGAGAGAGAGACAGAGAGACAGAGACAGAGAGACAGAGACAGAGAGACAGAGACAGAGACAGATAAGCCTGCTTCGTAGTGCAATTGTGAGGGCAAGGAAACTAGAAAATGGCTTGCATCCCAGGCTTCATGCAACCACAGACAGGGCATCTAAATGGACTCTTGCTTGGCACTGTTCCGTTCACACAGCGTTTGTATTGTGCCAAGTTCTGTAAGCAATCTAGAGGTGGTTGAGAGTGTACAGGTGGGAGAAGAGAGGTGACACACAAATGCTGTGACATTTCATATGGAGCATCCTAGCATCCTTGGGTTTGGAAATACAGGAGCAGTGGCCAGCAACCAGCAAGTGACATACAGCCGTCAGTGTGTGTCATTAATGTACCCACGTCTGCATCACTTCACAGTGAATGCTAACTTTAATGTTGAAGAGCTAATACAAGTGAAAGACCTTCTCTCTCTCCCTCCCTATGTCCTTCCTCCCTCTCTAGAATTTCCATAACTTTCTGTCCTGGATATTCCCTGAAGTACCACCGTCAGAAGGAGTTGACAAGTTGGAGATCATTCCCTCAAGCAAAAAGAAGAAGGTGTGGAATTATGACTATGGAGATGGAAGTGACAGTGATGAAGACGTCCCCAAAGCGAGTGCCACTGGTTACACCACGCATGGACTCATGGGCAGGCTTCTGAGCCAGGCCTCTGACCCCGCAAACCACCCCCTGGAGTCCCAGCTTGAAGAAGACTCAGCCGCTGAGGAATCTGATGCCACGGGGCCTGGGACTGAGCCAGAACTCCCCACCGAGGCTGTGGTGGGGCTGGGCCTCAGGCCTTCAGAAGACCCGAGTGGTCCCTATGAGAGGAGAGAGAGTGTGCTCCAGGACTCCTTCCCCGGGGATGACAGCAGCTCCGTGAATGGGACCGGGGACAAAGTTATCTTCAACGTGAACTTAAATTCTGTGTTTTTGAGAGTTCTCCATGATGACTCTGAAGGGGGCTCAGAGGTGTCATCTCTCGCAGAAGATCCGGTCCACCTAGACGAGGCTCCCCACAGGAGAGAGTCAGGCCTTCCAATGGCCGGTGAGGACAGGACACAGTCACCTCATCCCAGTGTCTCTTCACAGGGTCTGTGGACTGAAGATGGGTCCTCTGAAAAAACTGACACCTCAGACTCAGATGCTGACACAGGGGACGGCTATATTATGAGATGACACTGGAAGCTCAAGCTGAGTGGGCCTCTTCACAGCCAGCCTGGATACCTTGTGGCCTGCAGGTGTCTGTGAGGGGGGGACTAGGGAACTCTGGAGCCCTCCTGGTTCTTGCTGATAGTCTTCTCTGTGCAGATTCCCAGTTTGGGGATCCATTGTTGTTTACGTGGGTCACGAGCATGCCCCGCCCACCTCCTTCCCAGTGATGCACTAAGGCGGTACTGTGTTATGTTTCCCAGGGAACAGTGTTCACTGTGACTTTCAGAGGCAGCCAAGGCCTCCCATCCCTGTGTCATATCTAGGAAATGATTAAATTGGGGCAGAGAAAAGGAAAGAAAAACTGGCCAAGCAGTGTTTAGCAGGGCTCATGGAATGAGCCTGAAAGAGGGTAAAAGGGAAAGAGGAAGGGCACACCTCCCAGGTGGGAGAAACACGGTGGAACACAAGGGAACCAGCAAGGTCTGGGCCCTTCTCAGCCACCACTGCCCGTTTCCTCCACTCTGAGATGGTCATCAGCCACCTGTAAAGCCTTCCACAGAAATGTGGGGGTGGGGAGAAGCCATGAGAATAATTCTAGGATCCTCCAGGGCACTCAGAGAGAAGGGAAGCTGGCGTGGTGGAGGGCAAGGAGCAAAATCTCAGTGCCTGCCACATTTTAAGGTTTTTGTTTTTAGGGGTGAGAGCAAGCATTTCAAGGTCTTCGCAATACACACAAGACACGACGAGTCTTAGTCCCATTTAACAATTTTTAAAGAACTCTATGTATAGATTTGGATGACTGTCACTGTGAGTCTCAAATATCATGGAGGGGCGAGCCACACATCTGATTGCCAATGGGTGACTTTGGGGTTCTTGTGTGGTTTTTATTTTATTCTTTATTTTATTTTGGACAAGTTCTCTCATATAGGATGACCTTTTGGTCTTCCTGCCTCCGCCCTCCCCGGCACTGTGATTACAGGAGTCTACTGCCATAAGTTAAGGGCTTCATCCATGCTAGGCAAGCACTCTACCAGCACCCCCCCCCCACCTTTGTGCTTCACCTCCTTGAGCTCCAGTTTCTTCATTGTGAAATAAAGGGGATGACTGGGTTAAGTCATTTCCACCATCCTAGAGGCCTGGGGCCAATGCTGGAAAGACGGGGATTGAGTGGAGGTGCTGAGCCCCAGAGGCACCCAGGATGGATGAAGAAGACTATAAACCCTCCCGTCTTGCTCCCCAAAAGTCAGTTTCTCACACTGTTCTTCTATTCAAAGAGGGAAAACTACAGGGGTCCTAGCTCAAAGGCTTCTGATGGATTGCTCATGTAACTCCTCTAAAGCAGTTCAAAAGAAGCCCCCGTGAAATAGACCTAATAAAATCCCACAGGAGAGAAACCCTACACACGAAAACCGTGTCAGAGACCCTACACACACAAACCATCTCTCTGCCCTCTGAATACATCTATCCTCTACCCAGACTCACTTGCTGGCGCTAGCACTTTCTTTTAAGCTTTGCATAATTGCTGGTAAATAGTTTTTAGCACTTGCACTTATTCTCTTTTAAATTTTGTATGTTTTAAGATTGTCAGAGGTTAATACAAGAATACTTTTTCATACAAGCCTGTAGTCTTTTGAGTAATTTCTCACTAGAATGTATTTCTTTAGCATATTTGTGGTTCTGCTGGCGTTTCAAGATTATTCTGTCTTTCTCTAAATCTGCGATGGCCTGCTGGGATGCCCCCCCCCCAACACACACACACTTAGCATGTTCTAACGTAGACATTTCTCAACACGTAGTCAGCCGGCCTACTGTGGATTTTCCCACCTCACCACCTGGTCCGTTTAGAAGAGGAAATTAAAGCTTTCTCAGCAGTCTTATGTAAGAAACAAGTTACCAAGAAGTGAAGGAACTGGCCTTGTGCCATCTCCTTGGGGTGGGGAGGGGCACTAAAACATTCCCAGGCTATGCTGAGGGGTGGGTGCTCTGATTCACCTGTTTGGGCGACAGGACTTTGGAGAAGTGATGCTTTGTTGGGGAAAAACACAACACTAAGCAATACTAAGGAAAGGAACCGCCCAGCCCTAGCGAAGCTGAAGCGAGAGGATCGCTTCGAATTCCGGGCCAGTGTAGACTTCACGGAAAGACATTTTCTCAACATCCACCCACCTAGGAAAGAGAAACTCAAGAGGAGAGAGAAACAGGATGAAGGCGGGGCTGGGGGACTTGGGGGGCACGACGCTGTCACCCAGGACTGGCGTTTGAGCGCCTTCGTTAGCCTGGGGCCAGCTTGGCGGCCCGGGTCCTGGCGGGCTGCGGGCGGAGGGAGCCGGAGGGGAGTGGCCTGGCCGCCCGACGGAGGTTCCGGAAGGGCGCCGACGGCTGCGGGGCCGGCGCGGGGCCATGGCCTGGGCGCGGAGCGTGGCGGCCTGGCTGGGCGCGGCTTCCTGCTTGCCAGGTGAGCTCGGCCGGGCCGGCAGGGGCTGGGGTGGGGGAGCGGGGCGCAGGTGCCCAGGCTCGGGAAGTCGGAGGCGGGGCGCCCCAAGCACGGCCCCGCGGGAGCCCCGAAAGGGCCCGTGTGCGACGCCCAGCACCCGCCGGGGAGCCCTCGCCCACACGGGCGGCACACGCGCGGCGCGGCGCGTCCGGACCCCGGGTGAGCCACCGCCACCCCAGCCCGCAGCGGGGTCACAGGCTGTCCACACCGTCAACGCGGTGACAGCTGCTGGCAGATCCCCGGGAGTCCTTCTGACAGAAGCCGGATTGTGGGGAAGACCCAGGCACCCCACCCCCGTGGCTGCCCCGACCCTCTGGCGCACACCCCGAGTCCTCCCTAACCACCGCTCCCTTCCTTTGCCCCCTCCTCTGCAGGGCCAGCTCCCCTCCCCACGCCTCCCTTTTCACAGGTCCACACCCTGAAATCTGAATTCTGCCCATCAGCTCCCCAAGTAGCTTCTGGAGACTCTCAGCAGCCTGTGTCTCTCGGGACTCCCCCCATCTCTCAGACTAGTTCTGCTTCCTTATCATGGGACTTTGAGAGTCCCAGGCAGCCTGGTGTTGAATAATTACTGCCACATGTCGTCTCTTTTGGCTCCAGGATAAGTGGTTTGGAATTTTCTATGTAAAAACTTAAAATATTATTATTATATAATAATAATAATAATAATAATATTTCTGTCCTTAGCCCAAGGCTGCCTGCCCTCTTTGCGACCTCAGGCCCACTTAGGCCTGATAACCTTCCCTGAGCCTCCATGGAGGATCCAGACTGCTGTAGCTGATTGAGACTCCTGGGTTCCCTACCCCGACCCCCAGCTCCAGTCAGGGCTCCAGGGGCTTCAGCCAGAAGTGGCCCTTAACCTTGACCGGTCCCCATCAGATGGTCTATATGGAGTGTAGAATTTATAAAAATGGATCTGAAATCCACCTGACCCCCTTATCCATGACTACCACCCAAATTCCCATCACCATTGTCTACCTCCAGCTATTGTCCACCCACAAATATCTTCTCATGGATGCTTCAAGCAAAACCTAGCTTCCTCAATGCAGCTAATACCCCACCCCACCCCCAACACAACAACAGGTGACAGTGTGGATCTGAGAGACTTGCTGCCTGGTAAGCCCCCCACAGTGATGGGAGATGGCTGTAGTCATTTTCTTGGTCTCCTTTTTGAGGAAAACAAAGCCGTCTTTCCCTCCTGCCTCCTTTTTTTTTTTTTTTTTTTTTTTTTTTTCAGCTCTAGGGATGATTCCACCTCCTAAGAATGTTAAGATGAACTCAGTTAATTTCAAGAACATTCTACAATGGGAGTCACCTGCATTCCCCAAAGGGAATCTGACTTTCACAGCTCAGTATGAAAGGTAGGTCTGATGGCTGTTTACAGGAAGGGTTGAGGGTGGTGACCCTGGGCTGGACCTCAGGAGGCAGCCAGTCTCGCTGCTTCCACCCATGTGGCTGTGACTGTCCAGGGGAGTCATCCTGTTAGCCCTTTTCTTTCTCTAAAGGGAAATATTGTAGCCAGTACTCTCTACACCTCCCCCTGCCCCTCCCTCTGACTCCAGATCTTTCTCAGCTTGCTGTGTAATGCAGGGTAGTGTAGAGGCACTATGTAGCCGAGGCTATCCTCAAACTGATGCATCTGAAGAGGGAAACAGACGCTGCTGTTGTCATTCCCGGTTATACAGCTAGCATCGTAAACAGTCAACAGTGTATTAAGTGAACGCTGCCTGAAAATCCCAGGGGTGCGGAACAGTCAGGAAGACTCTTGCTTCTCCACCTATCCTCCGCTGCAGGCCTCCTAGAACGTTCTAGCATCGGCCTCCATCACTGCAGGGTCCTCTCCTTGTCCTGCCTATCTGCAAGTCCCTGTACCTGGTGAAGGAGGTACAGGCCAGCCTTGCCCACACTCTGTCCTCATTGGCTGTAGGCTGGATGACAGGTGAGGCACCAACAGCCGCAGGAGGCCCAAGGGCTATCAGCCAGCACACATGACTCAGAAATGTGGGAAGACAGACAGGCCCTTCAGCCATACAGAGCATTCATTGCCTTCCGGATCTCAGTAGCCCTGCCCTCTGTCTTTTCCATGCAGCTGTCATTTTACACAGACGCCAAAGGATGACAAAGTTCAAGAAGGAATAGAAAGTGAGATAAAGTGACCCTTGCCTACATGCTGGATTCTTAATGTTTCTCTTAGTTAGAAATAATTTCATACAAACTGAACATTTCAGCGTTTTAAGTATAACGATAAAAACTAGAGTACCTCCATTGAGACTTACCAGCTCTTAGTGTTTACTATATTTTTCCTCTGGATGCTCTGCCTCACTGTATCAATTTCTTCTCTCATTGCTATGATAACATCTGACAAAGCTACATGAGGAAGGAAAGGTTTTGGGGGGGCTTGGTTTGGGGGTACAGCCCATCACTGTGGGGGGCTTACCAGGCAGCCTGTCACACAGAGGCATCCAGGTAGGAAGCAGAGAGAAAGCTGCTTCTGGGCTCTCCCTGCCCATTTTAGTCAGTCTGAAGCCCCAGTTCATAGGAAAGCTCTGCTCACATGCAGGCATCCAGATGTCAAACCTTCCTAGAAACACTCTTGTAGCCCTACTCCGGAGGGTGTTTGCAGGCTGATTTTAAATTCCATCAGGCTGACAATGAAAATTCGCCAACATGCATGCACACATTTCAGTGCGTGTTTCATGAACACAGGGTCCACCTGGTGTAGCTGCTATCCATAGTCCAGAGCCCAGTGGTTGACAAAAGTAGGGTCTGCAGCATCTCTATCGAGGTAGGCTTTGTATTTCATCTCCATGTTTTCTCCACTCAGTCTGGAAAGACATGGCAGTTTCACTGTGGAAAGTTCACTTCCTTCTTATGACAATTGGAGTTGTTGTTGCTGTCATGAAATGCCTGAGGCTGGGCCACGGGTATCTAGCTATTGATGGCCTTGATGGCAGAGTCACAAAACAGTGCAGGAAGGGTGTTGCAGGTGAGTGACAGAAAGCACGCATGATTATTCAGGTACCACTTTTTTTTTCTTTTTTAATGAAGCCACCAGTATTTAGTTATATTACATATTTACCAGCAAAAGTACTCGTCAATGAAAAAACGGAAAGAGGAGTTACTACAAAATGGCTTTTGAAATACATGTGCAGGCCACCTGATGTATTAAGTGAATGAAATGGCTGAGTAAGAGAAAACCCCTTAAAGAAATGGTCCCTGGACTCCGAGATAGTAGAAGGTTAGCTTGCCAGCCATGAAGAGCTGGTCGGTTGGCAAAATGTTGGCATATGTTGAGTGGGAACAGCAGGTTGTAGAATACTGTGATTGCAATAGTCCCTACCTACTTTTTGCAAAGCTCTGGGCATCGATCACAATGCAGTGAGCCATGGGTTGGCCCTGAAAACCCTGAAGTCAACAGAACTGAGTGTATTAAGGCACTTGCTGATCTTGCAGAGGACCAGAGTTCGGTTCCCAGCACCTGTGTGAGGTAGCTCACAGGCGCCCACCCGAGCTCCACGGCATCCAGTGACCTTTTCTGTCCTCCAAGAGAGCATGCACACACGCATACGCATAAATAAAAATAATCCTTTTTAAAAGGGGAGAAAGCGGGCCGAGCACTCAGACATGAGCATTCTTGCTCTCTTCTAGCCACTTGCGTCAGGCCCCGGTTGCCTTGACTTTCCTTGCTGTGAAGGACTGAAATCTGCACCAGTCCGCTAAAATGAACTATCTGCCTTAAACTGATTTTGTCAGAACATTTTATCATAGCAACAGGAAAAGAAACCAAAACAGACAGCGAGGGTGGCCCAATCGGCTAGGCTCTCACACCTAGACAGAAAGGTGTGGTGGGAACCAGTCAGACAGCTCCTCCTTTACAGGAAGGTAGCTCATGTTTTGGGGGGCGCAGCTAATTACACCTCCTCAGGCTGAATTCCTCTTGCCACCCTCCCGCTGTGGCTGCTGTTGTTGCTAGCTCTGAGGATGGAAAAGTTGTTTTATAATCTTCCCAGAAGCATCGCATTGTGAGTCATTCTTGGGACATTATTCCAAGTTATCTTATTATTTCCTGGTAAATCTGTGTGTGTCAGTCTGTCACAAATCACAGCCCAGTGCTTTCAGAAATACACAATCCAGGAAGGAAGTTTTCTCATCTAGTATGTTGAACGCTCAACCTGGGGTTTGCAGCCATAAACGCTTATTGGGAAGTCAAAACCTCTGTGGCCTAGATGCCGATTTTTGCTTAACTCGATTTCTTCACAAATTTTTTGGCTATAGAATGGACTGTGTTTAAATGTTTTGTGATTCCTCAAGGATCATTAAGATCTTAGGAAACACACAGTTTGAAAAATACTAATTTCTGTGTGCATACCATTTAGTGA
Organism: Cricetulus griseus; assembly: GCF_003668045.3. NCBI lineage: Eukaryota > Metazoa > Chordata > Mammalia > Rodentia > Cricetidae > Cricetulus > Cricetulus griseus. Next base: position 6,376,028 of record NC_048597.1, on the reverse strand, counting down.
TTAAGTGATTAAGAATTTTCCAGGCACAGTGGTGCACACCTGAAACCCCAGCATTTGGGGCCCTGAAGCAGGGGAATATTAAGTTAGAGGCCAGCCTGGACAACAGAAGGAGACTCTCTAAACACATGAAACAAAAGCGAGCAAACGAAGAGAAAGGGATGTCTTTTGCCTCGTCGTCCTGTTTGTCTTTGGTATCACAGGGAATAACACTGCTTTTGTCTCTCTGATTGTACAGTTACCGGTATTTCCAAGATCGCTGCAAGAACACCGTCTCTACCCAGTGTGACTTCTCAGTTCTTTCTAAGTATGGTGACCACACTGTGAGAGTCAGGGCTGAGTTTGCAGATGAATATTCGGAGTGGGTAAACATCACCTTCTGCCCTCTGGATGACAGTAAGCCATTTATTTTCCATTTTGTTCTTTATGGTCATCGTGTCTTGCTTTTGTCCACATTGGTGATCCATCAGATCTTAGCATGCCTACAGATGAACGGCCTATGTCCAAGAAACTAGGAATATAGCAAAGAAGCTGTGCTCTCAAAGAAACTCATGGGTGAAGCAGGAAAATATATATGCCATCAATAACATACATGAATATAAATTTGATGACTTCACTACCTTACATATATGAACGAGTTAGGGTCTGTTGATGAGAGGAAAACAGAAAGCTGTGACAGTTTTCTGGAAGTCACCGAGGAATAATGAGTTAAACCAAGAAATATGGGCATGGAGAGGTGACTCAGTGGTTAAGAGCACTGGCTGCTCTTCCAGAGAGCTCAGGTTCAATTCCCAGCACTCACATGTCAGCTCAGAACAGTGTGAAATTCTAGTCCCGTGGGATCCAACAATAATTCTGGCCTCTTTGGGCACCTGGTGCCCAGAGCATACCTACATGCAAAACACCATATTCACAAAATTAAAATCAAATAAAAAAATAATTTTTAGAATGAGACAAATGGCAAGAGGTGGATGGGAAGTGAGGAAAGCCCAGTGTGGCGAGAGCAGACGCCTGGAGAACTGACGGAGGCTGGCTGGGAAGCCTCGGAAAGAATACGCCACGGTTAGAAGTGGAGGGCTGTGGGGTTGAACATGTTTAGAGTATTGGGAATTGAAAACTAATTAAACCACATACAACAACCGGGAGACTAGAGCAGATCAGAGGTCGTGAGAATGTCAAGAACAAAGCTCACATAAGGCCCTCGTAGGATTATCAGAAGGGTTGTCAATAACCAGATCTTTACCAGTGGGCTCTGCGGCCTCCACAGTTAGAGCCACCCTCAGACAGAGCGAGACCGAAGTCCATTCTTCTCCCAATTCAATCCTATATACAAAACTCACACTTCTGCGCTAGAAATGGTCAGTTAGTTCTCTTTCCTAAGTGTTCCTTTCTTAAAAAAAAAAAAAAGAAAGAAAGAAAGAAAGAAAGAAAGAAAGAAAGAAAAGAAAAAAGAAAGAAAGGAAACAAACGTTAAAAAAAATACAGCTCAGGGCTGGAGAGCTGGTCAGTGGTTAAGAGCACTGGCAGTTCTTCCAGAGGACCGGGGTTCAATTCCCAGCACCCACATGGCAGCTCACAACTGTCTGTAACTTCAGTTCCAGGGGTCTGACATCTTCACACCAATGCACACAAGATAAAGTTAAATAAATTACTTGGAGAAAAAAAAAAAAAAACAGTTCACCGGTCTCCAGGCTCCAAAACCAAACTCTCTTCAGTGCTGTTATGTTCCTGTAAACTCATCATAAACTGAAGATGCCATAAATCAAGTATGCACTTGACAGGTCTAGCCTACCACACCCTAGCTCACCAACACAGCACGCAGTAGAGACTGCTTTATCTCCCTCCTGATCCCAGGACTGAAGGGGAAGTGGTGGCCCTCTGCCTGCTTTGGAAAAGGAAATCAAACCACAGGTCCTTAGCTTGAGGGCGACTACAATTCAGAGGGCAAAGTTCAGCCTCTGTCTAGTGTCAGTCTGGTTCGAACCATAAGCCAAACCACTGAACACCTACTGTGTACTAGGCATGTTCTTAGTGTTGGAGCTACAACAACAAACAAAGCTTTGTCCTTGTAGAGTATAACAGACTCATAGGAAGAGTGACAGTAACCCAGCATGTAGATAGTTTATGATGTAAAGTGACTATGGCTCTCAAAATGGAAAGTCAACAGGAAGAAAGAGATGCCGCTCTTGTCCATAGAGCACAATATGCAGGCTCCCCGAGGAGTGAAGTTTGAATGGAGACCCAGAAGAGCCAAGCTACATGAATAGCTAGTAAAAGAAAAGTTGTAAAATATGTATAGTTACAGAGTTATAGATGAAAAAATGTATGAGTAATCTCTACAGATAATAGAAATATCATCTGTAGCTTTAAGGCCAGAAAAAAAAAAAAAGAAAAAGAAAATTCAAGCCAGTAGAAGACAGAAAACAAAAAGAAAGAGAAGAAGCTAATAAAATTAAAAATTTTAGCCGGGCGATGGTGGCGCACGCCTTTAATCCCAGCACTTGGGAGGCAGAAGCAGGCGGATCTCTGTGAGTTTGAGACCAGCCTGGTTTACAGAGTGAGCTCCAGGACAGCCTCCAAAGCCATAGAGAAACCCTGGCTCGAAAAAAAAAAAATTAAAAATAGACTTCTTGTCAAACATGGCGGTACGTGTCTGTAACAACAGAACTGACAAGGCTTAAGTAGGAAGAACACACGTCTGATTTAATGTGAGCTATGTACCCCCCAAAGCCATTTTTACAAATAATACAAAACAATATAGTTGAAATAGTCCTAAATATATTAGACATCACTGTGAACATAAATGGATTAAATTTGATTAATAAAGACAAAGGTTATCACATCTTTTTAAGTAGGCAAAGAAATCCATCCATCTTCCTCGGCAGCACCCAGTGTTGTAACAGTGGTGTGTCAAGACTGAGAGTTACGCTCCAGGAGATGGTTGCACATATATATGAGGAATTAATGTTCAAGTGAGGTGCTTAGAGCGTGACCTTTGATTGTCATTCTATTGTGTCCTTATGCATAGCTGTTATTGGACCTCCTGGGATGCAGATAGAGCCTCTCGCCGACTCTCTGCACTTGCGTTTCTCAGCCCCCAAAATTGAGAGTGAACCTGAGACGTGGACCATGAAGAACATTTACAATTCATGGACTTATAGGGTGCAATATTGGAAAAATGGGACTGATAAGAAGGTAAGCTTGGCCGTCATGTGCATTTCAGATGGTTGGTGGCCATGGTAACAGGAAAGGGCATCCAGGGGCTGGGGTGACCACTCTGTGGGTAAAATGTTGGCTGTGCAAACAAAAAGGCCAGAGTTTGGATTCCTCAATGCCCAAGTGAAAAGCCAGGCATGACAGTGTGCAACTGTAACCACAGTGCTAAAAGGTGAAGACAGGAGAATCCTGGGAACTCACTGGCTGCTGGCTTAGTCCGTGGGTGAGCTCCAGATTCAGGGAGACGTCCTGCCACAAAAATAGGGTGAGCAGTGACAGAGGAGGACACCTGATGCCAACCTCTGGCTTACACACACACCACACACACACACACACACACACACACACACACACATACACACATACACACACACACACACCACACACACACACACACACACACACACACACACACACATACACACACACACACACACACACACACACACACAAATACACACATACACACACACACACACCACACACACACACACATACACACATACACACACAGGCATACACACATACACACACAAATACACACACACACACACAGAGGCATACACACACACACACACACACACACACACACACACACACACACACACATACACACACACACACACACACACACACACACACACACACACACACACACACACATACACACATACACACATACACACATACACACTCTCTCTCTCTCTCTCTCTCTCACACACACACACACTATTGGTGTGTGTTCACATCTATGCATGCACACGTGACCAGGTAGAGTCTTGCAAAGTGGCAGCACCCAGTGTCCAGAGAGCCTAAAGCCTGGTCCTTCACAAGCCAAAAGCTTCTGGACTTGCATGCGTCAAGGGGCAGACTCTCAGGCAGACCACAGACTTCGCTGCCCTTGAGAGGAAGTTGCAGGAGAAACAGGGCATAGTCAGCCTGTGGCTGGGGAAAGCTGGAGGCAGCTGACAAGCCGTAACCACCCTCATACCAAAACCACTTCATAGTTAGGGCACCTCCCAACTCCTGGGATGTTTAACAAGTGTCATTTTTAACCCTTCCTGTCTGTCTTCCCTGTTGCTCTCTTATTTAGGGAACATTCTTTTAAAAGAAACTTTATTACATATATTTCTTTATGCTGAGGGACACGCCACAGTCCTGGAGATCAAGTCTTCAGGGCTTCACAGGCTGAGTCATTTCACAGCTCAGGGCACAATTCTTTCCAAATAAAGGTTGAAGCCCAAAAGTCTGGTGAGAATATTGCCTCCGTCACCATGTTGCTCTGGTCACAGCCATGGACACAGCTTCCTGAGACCTAAGAATGGGCACAATAGCCCACTTCACCCAAAACACAGGAAGAAAAGTCCAGTTGGTAGAACTGTGGTGGGATTTGCTGACAAAAGGCAGACTTCTCCCATTATCTGCGACAGTGGGAGGCTCTCTTCTTTTTATGTAGACATATTTATTCATTTTTGGTCAAACTTACTGCTTCTGAGCTAAATACCAGTCATGGTTGTAAACTGACATACTGCTGTATAAATTAATTACATTAAATAGTCATCAGTTTCTTCCCAAGACTCTGAGAGTCTTAGGATGATATAATTACACACACACACACAGAGCCAAACACAAATCTCCAGTTAATTTTTCATCCAAAAAATCTTCTCCTTACATTATGTAGGTCCCAGGTGAACTCTGGTCATCAGGCTTGGTGACAGACATCTTTACCCACTGAGCCATCGCAGCAGCCTAACCTTCCCTTTTAATATGGTGTTTAAAGCATAGCATGTGGGACGTCTGCCTTTGCAAGAGATGGTTTGCTCACAGTCAGGGCTCCAGGAAGTGCATGTCTACAGAACATCTAGCTTCATGATCACACGTGTAATATCTCTGCTAAGCTCTGCCACCCAAAGTCCCATTCACTACACTCCAGGGGTCATCAGCGTCTTCTAGTTCCTTAGTCACCGTGGCTGAGTGCCTTCCTCACCAAGTATGACATGCAAAACCCCTCATAATCTGCTTATCTAGAATACGCCCACAGTACTGGCATGTGGCTACATGTCCCTCCACCAGGTTCACTTGCTGTGAGAATGCTAGAAAGGCCACCTGCTCCCTCCTTCCCGCCTCATGCCATGTGTAACAACCTCCCTTGGATGCTGCCAGATCAGTTCCCTGAAATGATAATGAAGGGCTTTTGGAGGTTTTGTTGTCTTGATGGGGAAGGGAGGATGGAAACAGAATAGCCCAGAAATAACAAGAGAAAGCCCCAAAGGAGATTTGAGAAGGGCCCTTCACCTTCCGGTGCCCGCCCATTCTTCAAAATCACATGGCAAGGTTTAGGGGCACTGAACATAGAATTAAATCCAGCATCTGCTTTGTTTTCTTTTGAGTCTTTCATTGTTGGTGGTGCTTTGTTTATGTGGGGGGAGTTGTGTTCAGTCTCTTCTTGAATTCAATACATGTTACCCAGTTCCTGCGACCCATGCTGACAAGCTGGCAACAGCCCCACCCCCAAGGGGAAGGAACCAAATTAGGGAAAGAAAGAAGCATCTAGCTCCCTTAGTGAACTCTTTTATTTCCCCTTTATTTTGCTGAGGAACTGTCCTGGTCCCTCACACTCAGAAGCATGTCATTAATTATGATGTTCTTATATTTGAATTCAATCAGCGTTAGTCAAGGACTCCAGCCACCAGGGAAGAAGGCAGGAATCTGAAGACAAGGGCCTGGGAGTCGGAGCCCACCAGGCACATACGTGGGGGAACCCAAACAGCATGGATCACAAGCATGCTGTGAACCCGGGGACAGGGTGGGAAGCACACAGAGTCTCCCCGTACATGACTCCTGCTAGCCAGCTAAGTTAGTCGCATCAACCACAGAAATGTATTGTCTAACATTTCTGGAGCCTGAGAGTTGGCGATCGACATGTCTTCACAGCCACTCTCCTGAAGATGTGGGATTCGCTCCATACCTCTCCCCAACTCCTGCAGGCTTGCTGGCAATCACTTGGTGCTCTATGGCTTCAGAGGGCATCTTCAGATCTTGGCCTTTTCTTTACATGGCTTTCACCCTGGATGCCCAGATATCTAATCTTTTATATATATATATATATATATATATATATATATATATATATATATTATTTTTAAAGTGTATTTTAATGTGGTGTGTGTGTGTGTGTGTGTGTGTGTGTGTGTGTGTGTGATGATGATGAGTTGGGATTAAAGGCATGCACCACCATGCCCAGCAATAAATTTAAATTTTAAAAACGTCTACATCCAAATAAGGTCACATTTACAGTTTTATGGGATGTGGTTCAACCCATTTAAAACTGTTTATTTTATTTTAACTGAATATGTTAGTGATCAGCACCATGGAAACCCTCAGGAGGGCACAGCTCACCACTTGTCCAGGGGACCACGATTAGCGAGTGTTTAACCAGTAGCCATCAGGATGAGCTGCTTCTCTGCAGTTTCTCTGCATTCAGCTTGGCAAAGCCCTGCCTTTTTGAGATGTGTAACTGGGGACTTGGTCCTACAGAGAGTCTCAGCCACGTGTGTCTTCTCCTGCGGATTGTGTGATGACCTGGTGGGTGTGAATCGTAGCCGGTACACACTGTCACATCCGCGGGCATTTCACATACCTGTCTGGAGTCTAGAGTGGGGATAACAAGATAACTAGGTTAATGAGTCTCCAAGGTCCCCTAGAGCAACCTGTGCAGGCAGCAGGTTGTAACACTCCTAAGGAGACTGCTGCTTGCCGGCATTGCACCCTGGGCCCCGTGAGGAAAGGAAAGGAACTCTGTTGCCTTCACTGGCTACAGAATGTGTTTTAAGGGAAGTGTGATGGTTTAGACGCCACCTATGCTAAAGAATTGAGACAATGAGATGGCTTGCTGGCCTCACAGTTGGTCGCGTCACATTCCGTAGGATACAATGTGTGTCAGGAGCTGGAAGGAGCTCCAGTCGGTGGCTCTTTCTGATAAGTTGAAGCAGAGTTTATAGCGTGTGGGAAAGGAAAATAAAAACAAGATGGTGTTACTGAAGTTGTTCTTGACCCGCAAGATCCCAGGACTTCAGCCCCAAATAAGCACGGTGATGCTGCATTAATTATAAAACTGTTGGCCAATGGCTAGGGTTTCTTATTGGCTGGGTCTGTCCTGATTATTAACCCATAACTACTAATCTATGTATTTCTACATGACCTTATCTTACCAGAGAACACCTGACATAATCCTATCTCCCTGGTCTCTACTTGGCATCTCCCTGTAGTCTCTCTCTGCCTACCTTTCCCAGAATTCTCCTCGTCTCCGAGTCCCACCTATCTTCCTGCTTTATTGGCCAAACGGTGTTTTATTCATCAACCAATAAGAGAAGCATATATACAGAAGGACGTCCCCCATCAAGATGGTGTCCCCTTACTGCTGTGTGTGTCTCCCTTACAGTTTGAAGTCACTTCTCCGTATAACTCTGAGGTCCTCAGAGACCTGGAAGCGAGGACAACTTACTGCATTCAAGTTCAAGGGTTTCTTCTTGACCAGAACAGAAACAAATGGAACAAACCGGTGAAAGGACACTGTGACAGGTGACACTGAGGACACTGTGACAGTGATGGTGAGTGGGTGAGGACACTGTGACAATGGTGGTGAGTGGGTGAGGACACTGTGACAATGGTGGTGAGTGGGGTGAGGACACTGTGACAGTGATGGTGAGTGGGATGAGGACACTGTGACAATGGTGGTGAGTGGATGAGGACACTGTGACAATGGTGGTGAGTGGGGTGAGGACACTGTGACAGTGATGGTGAGTGGATGAGGACACTGTGACAGTGATGGTGAGTGGGGTGAGGACACTGTGACAGTGATGGTGAGTGGATGAGGACACTGTGACAGTGATGGTGAGTGGGGTGAGGACACTGTGACAATGGTGGTGAGTGGGGTGAGGACACTGTGACAGTGATGGTGAGTGGGATGAGGACACTGTGACAATGATGATGAGTGGGGTGAGGACACTGTGACAATGGTGGTGAGTGGGATGAGGACACTGTGACAGTGATGGTGAGTGGGGTGAGGACACTGTGACAATGATGATGAGTGGGGTGAGGACACTGTGACAGTGATGGTGAGTGGGGTGAGGACACTGTGACAATGGTGGTGAGTGGGATGAGGACACTGTGACAATGGTGATGAGTGGGGTGAGGACACTGTGACAATGATGATGAGTGGGGTGAGGACACTGTGACAATGGTGGTGAGTGGGGTGAGGACACTGTGACAGTGATGGTGAGTGGGGTGAGGACACTGTGACAGTGATGGTGAGTGGATGAGGACACTGTGACAGTGATGGTGAGTGGGGTGAGGACACTGTGACAGTGATGGTGAGTGGATGAGGACACTGTGACAGTGATGGTGAGTGGGGTGAGGACACTGTGACAATGGTGGTGAGTGGGGTGAGGACACTGTGACAGTGATGGTGAGTGGGGTGAGGACACTGTGACAGTGATGGTGAGTGGATGAGGACACTGTGACAGTGATGGTGAGTGGGGTGAGGACACTGTGACAGTGATGGTGAGTGGATGAGGACACTGTGACAGTGATGGTGAGTGGGGTGAGGACACTGTGACAATGATGATGAGTGGGGTGAGGACACTGTGACAGTGATGGTGAGTGGATGAGGACACTGTGACAATGATGGTGAGTGGGGTGAGGACACTGTGACAGTGATGGTGAGTGGATGAGGACACTGTGACAGTGATGGTGAGTGGGGTGAGGACACTGTGACAGTGATGGTGAGTGGATGAGGACACTGTGACAGTGATGGTGAGTGGGGTGAGGACACTGTGACAATGGTGGTGAGTGGGGTGAGGACACTGTGACAGTGATGGTGAGTGGGATGAGGACACTGTGACAATGATGATGAGTGGGGTGAGGACACTGTGACAATGGTGGTGAGTGGGATGAGGACACTGTGACAATGGTGGTGAGTGGGATGAGGACACTGTGACAATGGTGATGAGTGGGGTGAGGACACTGTGACAATGATGATGAGTGGGGTGAGGACACTGTGACAGTGATGGTGAGTGGGGTGAGGACACTGTGACAATGATGGTGAGTGGGGTGAGGACACTGTGACAGTGATGGTGAGTGGGGTGAGGACACTGTGACAATGATGGTGAGTGGATGAGGACACTGTGACAATGATGGTGAGTGGGGTGAGGACACTGTGACAGTGATGGTGAGTGGGGTGAGGACACTGTGACAGTGATGGTGAGTGGGGTGAGGACACTGTGACAATGATGATGGTGAGGACACTGTGACAGTGATGGTGAGTGGATGAGGACACTGTGACAATGATGGTGAGTGGGGTGAGGACACTGTGACAGTGATGGTGAGTGGGGTGAGGACACTGTGACAATGATGAGTGGGTGGGATGAGGACACTGTGACAATGATGGTGAGTGGGGTGAGGACACTGTGACAGTGATGGTGAGTGGATGAGGACACTGTGACAATGATGGTGAGTGGGGTGAGGACACTGTGACAGTGATGGTGAGTGGGGTGAGGACACTGTGACAATGATGGTGAGTGGGATGAGGACACTGTGACAGTGATGGTGAGTGGGGTGAGGACACTGTGACAATGATGGTGAGTGGGATGAGGACACTGTGACAATGGTGAGTGGGGTGAGGACACTGTGACAGTGATGGTGAGTGGGGTGAGGACACTGTGACAGTGATGATGAGTGGGGTGAGGACACTGTGACAGTGATGGTGAGTGGGGTGAGGACACTGTGACAATGATGGTGAGTGGGGTGAGGACACTGTGACAGTGATGATGAGTGGGGTGAGGTGTGCCCCGCTCTGTATTCCTCGCCAGCAAGAAACACACGCAGGACACTCGGATCCTTCTGCAGACAAGCTTTAATGCATTAGACTGAGCAGAGACTGAGCAGAGACTAAGCAGAGACATTGAACTAAGAAAACCATCCCTATATAAAAGGCTGACCAGCCGCCTGGGACGTATTACCCTATGAATGGCTTTAGCTCCTCAGGCAAGAATGAGCCACGGGATAGGCAGAGATCAAAGGAATGGAGATTACCCAGCGCCTGTGAAGTAATTCACACCTTGGTGTCTTCAGGCAGCATTATAATGCAGGAACCGGCTTCCTACATATCACCCTTTTTTTATTAATTAATGAAAAGGCTTTATATTATTACAAGCAAATAGGTCACCCATATGTTGAGGGATAGAGGCAGGGGTTGACCTTCCCAAAATCAAACATTAAGACTGTGTACGAGAGTCACCATCAGGCTGTCAGTTTGACCCGAAGTACTCCCGACCTGTCCTCTGCCGTTTTTCTGGGAAAGGGGATTCTCAAGGCAGGTAACCCTTATGCAGGTCAACGTACCTCCCAGAGAAGCCTGTATAATAGGCAACTCTGTGCGATGCCTTTGCTCAGCATCCCTCATTGGGGCTGCACAAACCAGACACTCTACCCTGTGCAGTGAGCCTAGGCTCCGGGTGTGCAAGAGCTGTCTGGCCGGCGGCCTATCGCTTAGCCAAAATATAAGCGCTTGGATGATCTCTTGGTTTGAGCCCTGGAGCTTACATGCCAGCCAAAGAAGTAACAGCATTTCAGGCAGCATTATCGCAGGCGGCTGCATCAAACAATTATATCCACCCCTTTTCTCATAGACCCGCCAAAAATAACAGCAATCTGTAAACGGCTGCATCGAACAATTACCCCCACCCCTCGCCATCTCTCCGCCAAGGACAGGAGTTAATCTGGATAACAATAGCGGCTCTCAACTCCCGGGGGTAGAGGGTGGAGTTTCGACTTTTGAAGGTCTGCAGAGGCTCTTTAGGTTGAATCTTTCTGGGATCCACAGAGGATTTTCTTCATCCTGTGAGAAAACACAATATCGCTCCCCTGGATCTTATGAGAATAGGATCCGGGCCTTTCCAAAAATCAGTTAAGATATCTTTCCATTTTACCATTTCCTTTTGGCCTTTTAGTTTTTGAGGTGAGACGCTTGGCCTCGGTATGGCCCCCAGCGTTAATGTAAATGAGGCTTTAAAGCCCCAGGCATTCCAGGCCTTTAAGAAGTGTTGAATAGCAGGCATGGCCTTTTCCCCTATCAAAGACTGGGAAAGCCATCTGCATTTTTCTCTGCTTTTTTGATGGTAAGAAGGAGTCGGTACCAAATAGTGGATGTGCTGATAGAAGTACACCCGCTGAATTAATAGGCGATGGCCTCATATTTGTTTTTACTTTTGGCAGCTCCTCCTCTAGCTCTGCTTCCTTGTTAGAGTCTAAAATCTCAGAGTCTGAGCTGCTCAGCTCCAAGGCTTCCAGTTTCGTTGCAGGGCAGAGGCTAGGTTCCTCATCTCTCCTAAATTTACCGGGGTGTGACCGGCCATTCCCCATTCTTTCTCCCTCCTTCTCTGTCTCTCCCTCATCCAGCTGAGCTGTTCCTTTTAAAACTTTATCTCTTGAGCTTTTAGAGTCATTAGAGCTATCAAGATTTAAAGCTTTATACACTCCCTTGTCAGTAGACACCCCGGGAGGTCCTTTTTTCTTATACGTTGTAGTTTCTCTTCTTATATACACTCCCATGTCACTAGACATCCCGGGAGGTCCTTTTTTCTTATATTTTATTGTTAGGCGCGCCCCATCTCTCACTACATTCGGTTTCTGATATGTAATTCTGGACTTCTTTAAGATTGCTATAACAGTGAGAAAAGTCAAAATAGCTCCTAGTAAAAGTATAGAAGCCTCTATATTAACCTCCCAAAATAGTAACATTCCCAAGCCAAAGTCTAGAAAAATCATACCTCTCCGAATTTTTCTCATTACATTCGGTTTCTGATATGTAATTTTGGACTTCTTTAAGATTGTTACAACAGTGAGAAAAGTCAAAATAGATTAACCTCCCAAAATAGCAACATTCCCAAGCCAAAGTCCAGAAAAATCATACCTCTCCGAATTTACCACCCTGCAGTTCTGAATCCGCCTCGTTAGAGGGGTCTCTGAGGTGCTGGAGATGTTAAGCTTCCCGGGTTTCGGCACCATATGTCCCGCGCCCGCTCTGTATTCCTCGCCAGCAAGAAACACACGCAGGACACTCGGATCCTTCTGCAGACAAGCTTTAATGCATTAGACTGAGCAGAGACTGAGCAGAGACTAAGCAGAGACATTGAACTAAGAAAACCATCCCTATATAAAAGGCTGACCAGCCGCCTGGGACGTATTACCCTATGAATGGCTTTAGCTCCTCAGGCAAGAATGAGCCACGGGATAGGCAGAGATCAAAGGAATGGAGATTACCCAGCGCCTGTGAAGTAATTCACACCTTGGTGTCTTCAGGCAGCATTATAATGCAGGAACCGGCTTCCTACAGAGGACACTGTGACAATGATGGTGAGTGGGGTGAGGACACTGTGACAGTGATGGTGAGTGGGGTGAGGACACTGTGACAATGATGGTGAGTGGGGTGAGGACACTGTGACAGTGATGGTGAGTGGGGTGAGGACACTGTGACAATGATGGTGAGTGGGGTGAGGACACTGTGACAGTGATGGTGAGTGGGGTGAGGACACTGTGACAATGATGGTGAGTGGGGTGAGGACACTGTGACAGTGATGGTGAGTGGGGTGAGGACACTGTGACAGTGATGGTGAGTGGGGTGAGGACACTGTGACAGTGATGGTGAGGACACTGTGACAATGATGGTGAGTGGGGTGAGGACACTGTGACAGTGATGGTGAGTGGGGTGAGGACACTGTGACAGTGATGGTGAGTGGTGAGGACACTGTGACAGTGATGGTGAGTGGGGTGAGGACACTGTGACAATGTGGTGAGTGGGTGAGGACACTGTGACAGTGACACTGTGACAGTGATGGTGAGTGGGGTGAGGACACTGTGACAGTGATGGTGAGTGGGGTGAGGACACTGTGACAGTGATGGTGAGTGGGATGAGGACACTGTGACAGTGATGGTGAGTGGGGTGAGGACACTGTGACAGTGATGGTGAGTGGGGTGAGGACACTGTGACAGTGATGGTGAGTGGGGTGAGGACACTGTGACAATGATGGTGAGTGGGGTGAGGACACTGTGACAGTGATGGTGAGTGGGGTGAGGACACTGTGACAGTGATGGTGAGTGGGGTGAGGACACTGTGACAGTGATGGTGAGTGGGGTGAGGACACTGTGACAGTGATGGTGAGTGGGGTGAGGACACTGTGACAGTGATGGTGAGTGGGGTGAGGACACTGTGACAGTGATGGTGAGTGGGGTGAGGACACTGTGACAATGATGATGGTGACACTGTGACAGTGATGAGTGAGGACACTGTGACAGTGATGGTGAGTGGGGTGAGGACACTGTGACAGTGATGGTGAGTGGGGTGAGGACACTGTGACAGTGATGGTGAGTGGGGTGAGGACACTGTGACAGTGATGGTGAGTGGGGTGAGGACACTGTGACAATGATGGTGAGTGGGGTGAGGACACTGTGACAGTGATGGTGAGTGGGGTGAGGACACTGTGACAGTGATGGTGAGTGGGGTGAGGACACTGTGACAATGATGGTGAGTGGGGTGAGGACACTGTGACAGTGATGGTGAGTGGATGAGGACACTGTGACAGTGATGGTGAGTGGGGTGAGGACACTGTGACAGTGATGGTGAGTGGATGAGGACACTGTGACAGTGATGGTGAGTGGGGTGAGGACACTGTGACAGTGATGATGAGTGGGGTGAGGACACTGTGACAGTGATGGTGAGTGGGACACTGTGACAGTGATGGTGAGTGGGGTGAGGACACTGTGACAGTGATGGTGAGTGGGTGAGGACACTGTGACAGTGATGGTGAGTGGGGTGAGGACACTGTGACAGTGATGGTGAGTGGGGTGAGGACACTGTGACAGTGATGGTGAGTGGGGTGAGGACACTGTGACAATGGTGATGAGTGGATGAGGACACTGTGACAGTGATGGTGAGTGGGGTGAGGACACTGTGACAATGGTGATGAGTGGATGAGGACACTGTGACAGTGATGGTGAGTGGGGTGAGGACACTGTGACAATGGTGATGAGTGGATGAGGACACTGTGACAGTGATGGTGAGTGGGGTGAGGACACTGTGACAGTGATGATGAGTGGGGTGAGGACACTGTGACAGTGATGGTGAGTGGGGTGAGGACACTGTGACAATGATGGTGAGTGGGTGAGGACACTGTGACAGTGATGATGAGTGGGGTGAGGACACTGTGACAGTGATGGTGAGTGGGGTGAGGACACTGTGACAGTGATGGTGAGTGGGGTGAGGACACTGTGACAGTGATGGTGAGTGGGGTGAGGACACTGTGACAGTGATGGTGAGTGGGGTGAGGACACTGTGACAGTGATGGTGAGTGGGGTGAGGACACTGTGACAATGATGGTGAGTGGGTGAGGACACTGTGACAATGATGGTGAGTATGGATGAGGACACTGTGACAATGACACACACACACACACACACACACACACACACACACGGCGGGGCTGGAGGAAGTGGGGAGAGGAGACAAGGGGAGTGAAAAGGAGAGGAGAATATTGAAACAAAACAGAGAGAGAGAGGGAAGGGCGCGCAGGAGAGGAAAGACTGGGTGCTTCCTCCAGGCAGACACTGTGACTGCTGCCAGGCAAGAATATATGGCCCCAACATCTGTAGCAGACAAAGAATTGTCAAGACTCAGTAATCCAAGAGCATGAAGGAGGAACACCCGTAGAGCCACTGAAATCTGATGTGAGGGTCACAATTTAATCTAAAAGAAAACTACGTCAAGCCTGTAATTCCAATACTTAGAAGCTGAGAGTCACCACAAGGCCAGGCTGGGCTGTGTAGTGAGTTGCAGTCCAACCAAGGCCACAGAGTAAATCTCTGTCTCCTGAAAAGATCCAAAGTTGTTGGTTTTTTTGTTTGTTTGTTTGTTTTAAGAGAAATAGAAAACCTGTTTGACGAACACCCATTTTACACGTTTTTTTTTTTTAATTTTATTTAAATACTACAGAAGGTTTTCAGTGCGAGCATCTCAAGGATCTAGAAAAGGAGGCTCCAAGGTTCCATAGTGAAGAAAAAGAATTGAGCACATTCTCTGTGTAAACCCAGGTTACTTCTCTTTAACTCACCGCCTACAGACTAATGCCAAAGGTAGACTGAGGCACCCCGACCCTTAAAATAAAACCAAGGGACGTGGTCTGCCGATAGTATAGTCAGATCTACAGCAGGGGAGGAACCAGAGTGTGGCTAGGTGAGTCGCCCTGCAATTCACACCCTTTAGAAAGCACCCTCCCACCCTGCTACCCTTGACCCCTGCACTCTTCCTGAGAAATAACAAAAAACATCACCATCAGCCAGGTGTGTCCTTATCTAAAATACCGGGAAACCAGCAGTTATCACCTCCCACCCCACCTGAGAGAGCCTGGAAACACTGATTCACCTGGCCACACTGGGGTGGAAGCTTGCATGGATGGATAAGAAACACCTGGAACTTTCTCAGGAAAGTTTCTGAGATGGGATGACCTCATATTGTCATAGTCCTCCTAGGGGCCACTCCAGCCAGCCCTCTGGACCCTCCATTCATCAGGAAAAATGCAAGCACAAAGGGGACAAAGGGCTGTGCAGTGAGACAAGACCCTGGGACTGAGTATAGTTCTTCCAGTCTGCCGAGGTGGGGTGGTCAGGAGGTGGGTGTGTGTGTGTGGATGCAAACCCAAGGGGACAAGAAAGAATGATGGGGCAGAAGATACGACAGTTTCTTCCAAGCTTTCGCCTGTCTGTCCATCTGTCTGCCGACCATCCGTCCTTCTGTCCATCCACCTATTTATCCATGGACATTTAAAGAGCCTGTTTTCTCAAATACCAGAGGATGTCTATAATCAGTGGAATACTAGGACCACCATACTGGTCAGAGTTCTCTGGTCTTCTGTGTCTAAGTGACAGTTGGTATTCTCCACACAGTCCCTTTCAGGTGACTCGCTCCCACCAGGCGGAGTTTGCTCTCTCAGCCCCACTGGGAACCAGATGCCCATTCATGGAGGAGATGCTGGTTGACAAGGGTTGGGTCCAGAAAGGCCAACTGGCCAGGTTATCTGAAGAAGGGACTGCTGTGAGTGACAGAAGCTGGGACCACAGCTGACCAGGGCGACCTCCTGGATGCTGCCACATAAGCCAAGCAGGATTGGTTGAAGCAGAAACGCTAGATTTTATTCAGTGACTTCTAAGCACAATAGGAGAAGGGGCTGAGCTCGTCTTATGCAGAGAAGAGTCCAAAGGGAGAAAGTGGAGAGAGGGAGCCAGAGCAAGCAGAGGAGAAAATTTAAAAAAAAAAAAAAAAATGACAGTGAGTTCAAAGCCATCACCACTTACTATCTGGGTCTGCCAGCTGGCATTTATCAAAACCTGCTGGTCTCCTATAGCGACATCCTTCCTGTTGGCATCACAGAAGTGGTTATCAATCTGTCAGGAAAGTGTGGCTGGGCCCCAGCACCATGGGTATGTTCCAGAGGCAGAGGTCTCGGGTGCCAAGACCTTTCTAGAAAAGCTCACTGCAAGTAATCTGAGGTTAGTAATGGTTAAGTGCTGAGAACAACAGGCACTTGCTGTGTAGGCTCCAGTCAGGAACTCCAGGAAGAATGGACAGCCCCAGGGTCACTTGGGTTTGAGTGTGCACCTGAGTGTAAAGCTGTTTTCTCCTCTCATACCAAGATGGGGCCTGTGCCTCCCTAGGGCCCCATGTGCGGTGTTGGTAGAATTCCCAGAACAGGCAGGTTCCCAGCCTCTCCACAAACAGGAAAGTAAACAGGATCCTTGCTACTGCTTCTGTGTGCCATCAGTCATTCGAGAAACCACGCTGTAAATGTTAGGGAAAGAGGAGACGAGCATGGAAAACACCAAGAGCCTCCAGCCAACGGCCATGTTTCTGGGCCATTGTAACCAGATGGGCCTATTTTCTTTTTCTGGTTTTTCAAGACAGGGTTTCTCTGTGTATCCCTAGATGTCCTAGAACTCACTCTGTAGACCAGGCTGGCCTTGAACTCATAGAGATCCACCTGCTTCTGCCTCCCAAGTGCTGGGATTAAAGGTGTGCGCCACCACCGCCTGGCCAGACGGGACTGTTTGAAGGGAATGTTTTGGCTCTCAATGCCTGCAAAGGGTGTGTGATCCGGGTAACTTAACCTGTATATGTGCCAAGAGTCTAACCAGCTCCATCGTCCCCATAGACACGACCCCTCCCTGGATGGTGGCCGTCCTCCTGGTAACCTCTGTCTTGGTGGTCTTCCTCCTTCTGCTTGGCTGCTTTGGCTTCCTGTGGTACATTTATAAGAAGGCCAAGTACACCTTCCACTCTGGAACATCTCTCCCACAGCACCTGAAGGAGGTAGGTGGGATGGAAGGAGGGGAGACCTCGCTAAGGTCGAGGCTGTCCAATGCCAGGCAACATGTCCTCCAAGAGCATGACACATGTCCGTGTGCCATCCCTGTGTTGGTGTCCATGTGCTGGCATCTGTGTGCTGGTGTCTGTGTCTATGTGCTAGCATCCGTGTGGTGTCTGTGTCTGTGTGCTGGCATCCGTGTGCTGGTGTTTGTGTGCTGGCCAGTCCCCATGTGGCAAGGAAGCAGAGGTTTGTTCCAGAGTCGTCGTGTCTCCCCCACCCCCACCCCCACCCCCGGACCTGCGCTGTGCCCTTCTTTACTGCCCAGAGCATTAAGTCTTTGGGTTCAAAGGTGATGGTTCTGGCAGAAAGGGAACAGAATTCAGTGTGAGCTTGGACAGAACAGGATGTTCCACGCTGAACATCGGGCAGGAGAGGCGTGGTGAGTTTTCAGTCTGGGACTGTCACGGTGACTGATGTTTTGGGATGCGTATCATGGAAGGAGTTGGGAAGGGGCTGTTTCGTGAAGGTTTGGAGAGAAGAGGAATGCACTGGCTAAAGACTGAGAGACTGACAGGCTCTTAGGAAATTGCATTCTGTACCCCAGCCAGACTTCCCTGACAGTGGATTCTGTGTCTATTGATTCAAACAAATGCAGATCACATATATTTTTTTAATCACGCCCGTGACTGCTGGGGTGTGCAGCACATGGATGGTGTCCTAATTAGCCTTTCTGCCGCTCTTATAAACACTGTGACCTACAGCAGCATGGAGAAGGAAGGGTTTAGTTGGCTAACAGGTTACAGTCCACCATCGAGGGAAGCCGGGAGCTGAAGCAGAGAGCTCGGAGGCTGCTTCCCAGCTGTCCCCTGGCTTCCTCAGACTCCTTTCCATATAGCCCAGGCCCATTTGTCCAGGCACCGCCCGCAGAGGACTGGGCCCTTGCACGTCCATCGGCAATCAAGAAAATGCCCCAAAGATATGCCTATAGGCCAATCTGATGGAGGCAGCTCCTCAACTGAAGTTCCCTCTAGGTCTGTATGGCTTTCAGTCAAGCTGAAAAAAACCAACCAGCACAGAAAGCATGCGTCAGATTCTGAGTTCAATCCCTGATAGTGGAAGAAAATGAAACTGTGCTGAGTGTATACTTAGAAAAAAACACAAAAACAAGAAGACTCTTCATATGGCCCTTGCACTATGTTGGGTGGTATAGGCGGTTTGGGGATTGATGGCAGAGGTCCCTGACCTCCCAGCCCTCCTTCTGCTAGCCCCCTGACTGCCAGCACAGCTGGTCACCAGGGTTGCCTGTCTTGGGCTTCCTATTTACACACTAAAAGGCTAATCCCATGCATAGGGGGAGCCCAAACTGTGGAGGGTGTGTCCTACGATAGGATAGGGTCCCCACACACCATGTCACACACCGTGTCAGCTCCCTGCGGGCCTTCCCTCTTCCGTCTGATCCTGAGGACGTGTCTCCTGTGTGGTCACAGGATAAACAGAGGCAGAACAGAGACAGTGGCATGGGGGAAACTGTACCACCCACGTGTGTGACTGTCCAGCATCCTCTAACCTTGTGTAAGAACAGGACGGGCCTGACAGCCACACAGTAATGCCACTCTGTGTGATAACAGAAACTCTCTAAAGAAAAATGGTTTTATTCAAGCTGGGGCAGGGAAATTTGCAGTTCCAGGGTACATACGGTGGTGTGCAGAGGGTAGGCGTGGGCGGTGTTAGTAGTGGTCTTAGGTATACTTAGGGAAGGAAGGGAAAGCTTAAGGGTAAACTGAGGCAAGATACCCTAGCTATTTTGAAACAATAACCCTTGTCTGAAATATCAGTAGCAACATTAATGCTGGCTCAATGTTTTGAAAAAAGCAACCACAACCTCTTGGGTAAATGTCCTTGCAGAGGTGGCCTCTGTGTGAAGTTGTGGTTCAGTGTGGTATCTTGCCACAGCTCGGGTCATAAGGCATTATGATGCATGAAGCCCCTCCCTTTGTGACCTCTCGGCTTTGGTTTGGTTGTGGCCACTTTGTGGCCTTATATTCACCTAGTCTCCCTCAGTCAGAGACCCAAGTCTTTGCCAGGTCCTCACAGGCCACACTGAGCTGCTGCGGATGGCCCAGCCTGAAGTCGCAACTCTGCCGTCTGCTTTGCAACACTCCTCATCAGCTGACTGTGACGTCGGTCCAGTTTTTCCCATCACACACCTTACAGATCTGCAAGGTCACACATATGCCAGGCTCAGTTAGCATGTAGTCACTGAGTCACGCGCCAGCCTGAAGGCCTGAGTACAGCTGTCTGCTCCTCAACTCATACATACTGCAGGGCCCTTTTCTGTTCCCCCCTCCAAGGGCCAGCAGCCCCTGCCTCTGGGTGAACACAGTGTGCCATATTCCCAAAGTGGAATCTGCTGTCCAAGCACCCAGGAGCTTCCTTACTTCTCGGTATGGGAGGGACGATGCGTCATTGACGCCTTTGGTGAACCTTCTCTGTGAGACTCCTCAAACTTGTCTGGGGTACTAGTTCTCCCCTTCTTCCTAGAGAAGATGACCCACTCAGCCTAGAGTTAATGAAACCGTGTACACTACCAGTCCCTTAATGTACTTCATAGCCTTTGTTCATCCACCAACGTGAACAACTGCAGAGGAGGACATGGGCCTTGTGCTATGAGTGTTGCTCCCAGAAAGGGACCCAGCTATAAGCAATCCCAGCTTCCGGAATTCCTCGAAGCCAGGGGCACTATGAAGGGATGTAGGTACCACAGGACAGCAGCCACCACCACTAGGAAGCGGGACCTGGGACCATGAAGTTTCAGAGCAGAGAGAGTTTTCTGAATTTTCTGAAAGGTGTGCAGGCAACTCCTGCAGCACCACAGGTGAGGCTCTCTGGGGATGAACTGGTGTGAGCCTAGTTAGAGCAAGAACAAAGAGGGGCAGGAGTGGCTCGGGGTGGAATTCTTCCTTTGGTATTTTTTCTGAATGGCTTCACTATCAAAAAGAGACTGGTCAGACAGGAAAAAAACGAGGTGGATGGGTCAAAGCCAGGCAAGTGCATTCAAGGGGCCAGACGGACTGAGCCCCCACCTCCAAGGCTAGCAGGCCTCACAGCAGCCGTGAGGGAAGTGGGGGTGTGGAGAAGAGCTAGACAGTGAAGGAAGGAAGACTGCGAAAAATTTACCCTCCCCACATCACCGCTCTCCGGTTCCACTCATGACGCCCAGTACATGTTAACTTGGCATGTTCAAGTTCAGGGAGACTCAACTGGGGAAGCTGTATGGAGATCTCCAGCATGGCCGCAGCTCTTTCAGTACGGCAGTGTTGTATGAAACATGGAAAATCTAAAATTTACGTCTCTTATAAAACATCCTCATCATCTCATGTCTATCTCACGCTCACACTCCGGGTTCAAACCAGGCGTCTGTCAAGTGGCTAGTAGCCACCTGCAGTTCTAGGCTCCGGTACTCGACATTACCAGGTTAAAGGTCAAAATGACATGCCACAGAGGATGCTGGTGATATACCATGTGTCTATCCATGACACATGAGTCCATGGCCTGTATACCGCCTACCCGCCATGCATTTATCCATGCCCCTCACACACACACACACACACACACACACACACACACACACACACACACACACACACACAGAGACCACTTCCTAGAGGGAAAGGCAGTCGGGCATGCACTTTACAGGCTCAGGATCAGGCTACCTGGTTTTCCAGGGGGAAGAATTAGAGAGTGAGAGGTGGGCGGTCTGCCAGTTCTTGTCCTGCCTCTTTTAACGTGGTGAAACACAGGCAGCTTGCCCACCGCAGCCACATATCAGAATGTAGTTCAGTGGCATCCCGCGCCACCGAGCACCCCCAGAGCGCCTCCCACCTGCACAGTGGAAACTCCTGGTGTTCCTTCCTGGCAGCCACCGTTCTAACCTCTGTCTCTGTAAACTTGATCGTTCTAGATCCCTCCTGTAAGTGCAGTCACACACGCTAGTTATCTGTCTGTCTTCCTTTTTATATGATGTAGCCCAGGCTGACCTTGAACTCACGAAGTAGCTGGGAATGACTTTGAACTTCTGATCCTCTGAGTGCGGGGATCATGGGTGTGCACTCACTCTGCTAACTGAGCGACGTCTAGTGCAGGCTAGAGGACACTCTCAGTTCTGTCGTCGCACCATGGGGACAGGGAGTCACATTCGGGTCACCGGGTGTGCATGGAAAGCACCCTTACCTGCTGAGTCATCTCATGGCTCAGAAGCTCCTCTTTTATTAAAACATTATAGTACTCCACGGAAGTACAAGTGCGTTTGCGTGCTCATCCCTGGGCGATGCTTGCCTTCGTTCTGCTGTTTGGTCACTATTAGCAGCTAAATGAGTCTTGTCAGATTTCGTTTCTCTCTAGAGTACACCTGTGAGTGGAATTGCTAGGTCATGTGATAATTTTTTTTCAAGGCACCACCACAATAATAGTGTTGCTCTTTAAAATTGCGTCTTTCCAGCCCCAAAGTTTTACATAAAATCCTTGTCAGCCCAGAAAAAGGAAGAAGAACGGGGGTGGGGAGATTTGGTTCTTAAGTAACAGCCTTTAATTTTTCTGCAGTTTCTGGGCCACCCTCACCACAGAGCTTCTCCGCTGTTCTCCCTTCCTCTTTCTGATGAGACCGAGGTGTTCGACAAACTGAGTGTCATCAATGAAGAGACTGAAGGCAGCGAGCAGGGTCCAGGAGACAGCTGTGCACCGGGAACCCCATGCAAGCTGGGATGTCAAGAGCTGGGGTGCAGGAGCAAAGACCCCTCGCCAGCACACGGGGACCCCTTACTTCTTACATCTGCCTCAGAAGTGTGATCAGAAGCGCCAGTTGAGAAAACTGCAAATCCAGAACTTTCTGATGCTAGACTTGTACAGACAGTCAAAGAGCCAGGTTTTAAAAGCTCTAGTGACAAAAACACTCCATTTGGCAGTTCACAGTTTTATAGACTATAACAGTTTAGGGACCAAGGAAAAGCTCGCTGATAGAGTCCTAGCCTCAATCCGCAACACCGTACAAACCAGGAGTGGCAGTGTCTGCCTGTAAACACAACCCTTGGGAGGCAGAGGCAGGAGGAGCAGGAGTGCGAGGCCAGGCTGGACTAGACCCTGTCTAAAATAGAGAGGCACTTTATTATTTTTTTAATAACCACTGAATGTAATTTGAGCCCCTTGTGCTCGCTAAAATAAAACAACACTTAAATTGTGACAAACAGAAATAAGGACAAAAGTGGAAACACTATAAAATCATAAGAACTTCTGTAGACTGCCCTCATCTCATAAATGGTTGACCCCATGCTGGACAGACATGGATGTTTTGGATTCTCAAGGATCAAATAGATTTCCTTTCCTACTTGTTTGTTTTGTGTATTGCTGGTGTTCTGTGAATATTCTGTATTTGTATATTTGTGTTTTCTAGCTTTCAGCTGCTATAAAAGAAAATATGTGACATAAACCATTTAAAAGGAAAAAGGGTTTTTTTTGGTTTTTGTTTTGCTTTGTTTTGTTTTAATGTAGTGTCATGGCTTCACAGGTTTCTGTTCATGGTCTCTTCGCCCCTTTGTTTTGGGCCTGCGCTGGTACATTACTACATAATGGAGGAACATGTGCTAGACACTGTTCACCTCATGGTAGCCAGGAAAAGAGAAGGTATATGGAAGGTCCTAGGGTCTCTCTTTAAAGGCATTCTTCCAGTGACCTAATTTACTCCTCCTAGCCTCTACTTCCCAACTGTACCACAAGTTGGCCACCATTGTCCACAATCTCGTTATTTAGCATATGGGATTTGGGGACATTGAAGATCTGAGCCACCCTAGTATAAATGTTAAAACATGCATGAACGAGGCTCCACTTCCTCCCTGTTCACACAGCAAGCACTTGTCGAGGCTGAGCTCCTAATCTCTCACTCAGTAGCTTTATCTGGGATGCCCCCACCCCCCCAAAAAAAAAAACAGAAAATCCCTGGGCTGTGTCCACTAGGACATTTACTAGCCTGTGACCTCTCTGTTTGAAAAGACATAATGATTAAAGATACAAATGTAAAAAATGGCTACCCCAGGGCCAGCACATAAGAGTCACTCCATAGACAGTGTCAGTTCATAACCGACTGCATCGTCCCATAGGTGTGACAACCTCCATAAGTATAAACCAATAACAGATGTCCCCAATCTGTGCCAGAATGACAAAAAAGCAGATCCATCAAAGGCCCCCAAACAGGAAAAAAACAAAAAACAAAACTTTGAATGTGTGGATGTAGCTCAGTGGTAGAACCCTCGTCTAGCATGAGCAAAGCCCTCACCACCACGGATACCCCCAGATTAGTTAGGTTTCTACTGCTGTGCCAGCACCAAAAGCGGCTTGGAAAGGAAAGAGTTTATTTATCTTAAACAGCTTAACAGTCCATCGGTAGCAGAAGCCAGGACAGAGACCTGAGGGCAGGAACTGAAGCAGAAACCATAGAGGAACGCTGCTTGGTCCACAGCCAATGTGATGGGGACATTTTCTCAATTGAGATTCTCTCTCTCTCTCTCTCTCTCTCTCTCTCTCTCTCTCTCTCTCTCTGTGTTTTGCTGTAAAATATTTAGAATTTATTTTTTTCTTTAAATTAGAAACAAGCTTGTTTTACATGTCAATCCCAGTTCCTTCTCCCTCCCCTGTCCCCAACTAGCCCCCATCCCATCCCCTTTCTGCTCCCCAGGGAGGGTAAGACCTTCCACGGGGGACCTTAAAAGTCTGTCCTATCATTTGGAGCAGAGCCTAGGCCCTCCCCCATGTGTCTAGGCTGAGAGAGTATCCCTCTATGTGGAGTGGGCTCCCAAAGTCCATTGTGTACTAATAATACTGATCCACTCCCAGAGGCCCCAAAGATTGCTCAGGCCTCCTAACTGACACCGACGTTCAGGGGTCTGGATCCGTCCCATGCTGGTTTCCAGCTTGTCTCAAATGACTCTAGCCTGCATCAAGTTGACAAAAAGCTAACCAAGACACTCATATATACAACACACACGCACGCACACACACACACACACACACACACACACACACACACACACACACACACCGTTTTAAAAACAAAAATATGGTTTATGAGCCAAACACTCCCTCACGAACCCAGTCAGTTCCAGTCCTTGACTGGGACAACCTCACTCTGCTGTCTGCCCGTGATTAGTCTGCCTCTTGCTCTCTCCTCCAAGAAGCCAAAGCTGTAAGGGAGTCCACACAAAACCACAACATTCAACTCAAAGGGAATAAAAGAGTTTATTCTGGAGCTAAAATAAGAGTGGCCAGGGCTCAGAACAGAGTTGGGTCCCCCTCAAATACAATGTTCCAATGTTTTGTGGAGACTTTAATGTAACAGAACACAATAAGTTATAAATCAAAGCACTCAACAGTACATAGGGGGATCTCAACTATGGGCCACGGATGCTGTGTGGTGCTGTTCCTAGATCTTCTGTTGGTGGGCAGGGTTTTGTGAAGACATTGCATTCCAAAGGTTTTTCTGCTCATCAGTATGTTAGGTCTACACTTGTGGACAAGGAGGCTTTCTGGGCTAAAATAGCCAGGGAGAAGTTGTAATTCGACTCTCCACCTTGAATGCTCCACAGGCATTGAAGTTTTAATCTGCCTTTACTGAGAGCCTCCTTTCAGGAATTCCCATCCACTAGGGCAAGCGTGGGGCTCGGCAATCCCCGTCCAAGCTCTCCCTCCTACAGCAACACTTCACCAAGTTCCTGACTTTGCCTGAGAGACTCTCATTTTTGGAAAGATCCAGCGGAGAGCTGGGAATGGTGTTTCATGCCTGTGATTCCAGCACTTGAGAGACAGAGGCAGGAAAATTGGCAAGTTCAAGACAAGCTTGGGCTACATAGAGAGACTTTGTCTCAAATAAAAACACAAAATAGAAGCTCCAGAAATGTCTAATGGGCATGGCAGCATATGTGTAAATGCTGAGATCAGAGATGTAAAGGAGCCAGCCACTGAAGAGAATTCTTACTGCACCACATCCTCAGACGGGATGGGCGAGACTGTCTCCACCACCCTTCTATTCCTATCCCCACCTCCCTAGTGCTGGGATTAAAGGCTTGTGCTCCCAAGTACTGGAATTAAGGCATGAGATCCCAAGCGCTGGGATCAAAGGTGTGAGCCACCACTGCTTGGCCTCTATGGTTAACTAGTGGCTAGCTCTGCCCTCTGATCTTCAGGCCAGCTTTATTTGTTAGAGCACAATCAAAATATCACTACACTGCCTCCACAGCCTAACAAACACTCTTTAAAATGTTTCTTAGCAAGGATAGAAAGAAAACTCAGAGGCCAATAAAACCCAAAGAGGTTGTCAATGCTGCCTTCCACCTCAAAGGCATTTCAGGTTTTAGCCTTACATAAAAGATCTCAGGGCAGCCGGGCGTTGGTGGTGCACGCCTTTAATCCCAGCACTCGGGAGGCAGAGGCAGGCGGATCTCTGTGAGTTCGAGGTCAGCCTGGTCTACAGAGTGAGTGCCAGGATAGGCTCCAAAGCTACACAGAGAAATCCTGTCTCAAACAAACAAACAAACAAACAAAAAAGTTGGCAAAATTAATTTTCAGAGTTTGAGACTCCAGCATCAGTGGGATGAAATCCAAGTGTCCAAGAGGGCTCTGAGGAGAATCCATTCCTTGCCTCTTCGGAACCCTGTTATTCTTTGGCTTGTGGCCATGTCCAGCCTCCCTCTGCTTCCACAGCTATCTCTCGTCCTCTCTCTGTGTCATCCCACCGTCCCCACCACTTTTCCCTTCTGAGGGTTCCGAGACTGCTGGAGTCTGGCTTGTGTGATCCAAGACAACCTGCATATCTCAATATTCTGAGTCACATTTGCAAAAGAGCACCCGTCAGCAATCACAAGTGCCACGTACAAGGATCCGATGACCTCTGAGATCCTCACTCAGGGCCACTGTGTACCTGCCTGAACTACAGGGAAACCATTTTGGTTTGCTTTGAGGTTTGGCTTGCTTGCTGAGTGACAAAACCAAATTCATCTTCCCTGAGAAGTTCTAACCTCACAGTGGTCCTTGTGGTGGGTCATAGTCCAAAATCACCCTATCTAGGTGGTCAAACACAGCTTCAGGGTCAACCCCTAGAGATCACAAAACCCAAAAGTGAGTCTAAAACCAACCAGAGCCAGCAGGAGCAATGACCGGCTAAGCCAAAGCCAGCAAGGTGCCGAAGGTGCACAGAATAAAAAGAGTCGATGCGGATGTTTGGTTCATTCCCATGGAAGAAGACGCTGGCAGTGTGCAGGGAGCCCAGGAGATGAATCACTCATGGACCCCAATTTTCCATGGAGTTTTACAGCAAAGGCGTGTTTCACTCATGCTCCAAGTGGCTGGAGGACAACTTGGCTCATGCCAAGATCAAGCCTGCAGGACACACCACCAAAAGAGAAGACGAATCAGTTCCCACAGCAGCGGGCTACTTCTGCTTACAGTATGACCCATCTGTCCATCTCCCTTCCGGGCAGGAAACTGCCAAGGCCAGTGTGAAAGGAATGAGGAAGTGTATTCTACCCAGGCAACAACTGTGAGTCAGGCAGCAATTTTCTCCAGCTGTGTGATGTGAGCGTGTAAATGTGTGGTGTGTGTGTGTAAATGTGTGTGTTCATAGGATGGCCACAAGTGAGTTCAGATGTGGCACCACAAGAGGAGAAAGTCAGAGGACACCTCAGGTGTTTGTCCTCGCCTTCCGCCTTGATTGAGATGGCGGGTTTTTGTTTGTTTTTAATTGTTGTTGGCTTTTTTGGGGGGGGAGGTTGTTTTTGTCTTGTTTTTGTTTGGTTTTTCGAGACAGGGTTTCTCTGTGTAGCTTTGGAGCCTATCCTGGCACTCACTCTGTAGACCAGGCTGGCCTCGAACTCACAGAGATCCCCCTGCCTCTGTCTCCTGAGTTCTGGGATTAAAGGCATGCACCACCAACACCTGGCTGTTTTTTTCGTTTGTTTTTGTTTTGTTTTGTTTATTTTGTTTTTGTTTTTGTTTTGATACAGTGTTTCTCCATGTTGCTCTGGCTGTCCTGGAACTTGCTTAAACCAGGCTAGCCTCAAACTCACAAAGATCCACTTGTCTCTGCCTCCTAAATGCTAGGATTACCGGTGTGTGCCACCACCACCTGGCTGGATGGTGGCTTGTTTATTTTGTTTGTTTGTCTGTTTCTAAGATTTTTTAAAAAGAAATTTGTTTTGTTATTATTTACTCCCACTATTGCTGTTGCTGTTGCTGTTGTATGTGTAAGCTGTGTGTTTGTGATTGTGATGGTGGTCGACAACACTTTTGCTGATTGTGCCCAAGTGAATGTCACAGCCTGTGTAAGAAGGCCAGGTGACAACTTTATAGAGATGTGGGGACTGAACTGAAGGGGTCAGGCTTGCAAGACAGGCCCTTTTACCCACTGAACCATCTCCCTGGCCCAAAGCCTCTTTTTGGTCACCACTGCAAACCCGGGGCTAGCTGACCCACGAGCTTCTGGGATTACCTACCTCACCTCCCATCTCATGGAGGGCCCCTGGAATTACAGATGTGCTCTCCTGCACCAGTCATCGAGTGGCTTCCGGGGATTTGAAATCAGGTCTCCACACTGAGTATCAAACACTTTACCTACTGAGCCACACTCCCCAGCTCAGAAATGTACAATTTCTGTATAGAGAGAGATTATTTGAGAGCAAAAGCTGTCATCTACTTCAGACTAAGAAATCACTGGCTAGATCAGTGGGTGGTGAGGACCCAACCGGAAATGACAATCTGAAAAATGAAGTTTGGAGAGTCAGAGGACTGGCTTTGTGACCCATCACCAGAGAGAATTGTGACCCAGCAGAAGGAGAAAGGCATTAGTCAAAGTTTTCCAAAGAAACACAGGCACTTGTTTTAGGGAATTGGAACTTGCACTTGTGGAAGTCAGCAAGACCCAAATCTACAGGACAGACCACCAGGGCGACAACTGAGGGAAGACCTTTGCAGTCCAAGCAGTCTGGGGGCAAGAGGACGTCATGTCTTTTCTCGTACGTATTAGGCTGGGGGTTCCCGGACAGAAAGATCCACGTGCCCCGCCCACTCAGTCACCACCTCAGAGGCTGGCGTTTGCAGAAGTCCGACAGAGTTTCCCCACCACAATCTCGCGCTTACAAAAGCCCGCAGTAAACCCTGGGCAAAGCGGACACTTAGTTCCGGATTCCAAAGTGACCGCTGGACCCAGGACACACCTACTGGGCCCCCAAACCCAGGCAATACTCCAACACCTTATCAAGTACATCACTGCCTCCCACCCCCTCCTACAAAAAGTCCCTCCTACTGTGGGACCCAGCACTCGCCTGGGAACAACTAATCCCTTACATAATTTAATTTGAATGAGGCCCATCACATTCTACAGGGTAAACTACTCTACCCAGATCTCCTGGTTTTAATCCCACTTTAAAAAAATAAATAAATAACAAAACAAAACAAAACAAAAAAAACCTTTCACAGTATCAGAAACTAGCATTCCTAAATTGAGTGTTTAGAGAAATACAGTTGACCTAAAATTGTACCTTAAGAATCTTGTTTAACCCGAGTCTGAGAGCTGGGAAACCAGCATGGGACTGATCCAGACCCCCTGAATGTGGGTATCAGTGAGGAGACCTTGAAAATCTATGGGGCCTCTTGTAGTGGATCAGTACTTATCCCTAGTATAGGAATGGACATTGGGAGCCCATTCCACATGGAGGGATACTCCCTGAGCCTAGACGGGGTGGGGGGGAGCCTAGGCCCCACCCCAAAGAATATGACAGACTTTGAAGACCCCTATGGAAGACCTCACCCTCCCTTGGGAGCAGAAAAGGGATGGGATAGGTAGGTCGTTAGTTGTGGGGGTGGGAGAGGGGAGGAGGAGCGGGACCTGGGATTGACATGTAAAATAATTTTCTTTCTAATAAAAAAAAGGAAAAAAAGAATCTTGTTTAAAGAGCTTAATTGTAGCATGTTAAAGGTGCTTTAGGCAAAAAGTACCTGGTCTGTAGAAACAGCGCATTTTACTTCTTCTAAGACAAATGGTTTTCCAGAGCACAGCAGAGAAAAACAAAAAGATGGAAAGTATGGGCAGTTCCCATACGAGGAACGGAGGAGACAGGGGCTCTGGCAAATGTGTAACCAGGGTCCAAGGAGAGGGGACAGAGAATCCTGCACGGGCCATGTCTGAGTGTCTAAAAAGAAAACGGCCGTAAAGATCCCCACAACCACAGGTTAGAAATCTCAAACCCCGATTTGTTCGATGACCCGTCCCACGGGTCCAGTCATTCAGGGTTCCGGAGGGCGGCTGCCTGAAAGAGTCATGGGCGAGAGAAAGAAAGGAGACCAAGCGGCACGAGAAAGGACAAGAGTCCGTCTGTGCAATGTCAAGGTCTCGATTTATAATAGCCCTGCAACAATAGAATTGGGGGGAATAATAGAAGGAACATCAGGTATTTGCTGGGACTGGAACATTCTTCTTGTCAGCCGGAACATCTAGTGGTCTTCCTTGGAACAGCGAACAGAAAAGCTCCAGACCCTTTCTCGGAACAGAAGCAGTTAGCAGTTCCACTTGGCCAAACCGTGTCTAATTACAGGTTACAGGAGGCTCACAGAGCTGGCTTTAAGCCGCAAACTTAAAGGTCATTAAAAGACTTACAAAGGTGGGCTTTAAGCCGCATAGTTTTGGGCCCATGGCCCCTTACATTTCGAGGTCCAAACATGGAGAAACCACAGGAGAGCGAAACTGCAGAACGCGGAGAGCAGAGGCGGAGGGTTTTCTGGGAAGGAAACAGAATCGTACTGGTGCCAGGAGGGGTCCCATGCCTTCAGTGCATCAAAGACCTGGACTACCTGGGCTTGTTACAATAATGTGTATTCACCTCGGGGGGTGGGGGAAATTACCGCACAAAGTATAAGGAAGAGAGCTACAATAAAGACTCGGGCAAACAGAAGTGAGAGACTTTGATACCTAAAGGCCTTTATTAAAGATCTTAGGGATTATTTTAGAAGAAGGAAACTGATCTCAGTTGGGAGTGGTGCTCGCTATTTTAATATGCAGGAAAAGCCAGGGAGGTTCACTGGTTAATCAAAACAAATACTGATTTATCATCTCCAACAGCAATAGCTCACACAAGCCCTCCACACTACATGGCAATGGAACGAGGACCTATTGGTGCCCTGAGCTAACCGAAAGTAAATTTTAACTTATCTCAACATTTAGAAAAATTACGTTAATTAGGTTAGTCATTTCACAATGCATACATATTTCAAAAGATCATGTCTTACACAATAGAGACAAGTTTTGCAACTAAATATAAATAAAAGCCAGGCATGGTGGCTCATACCAAATCCTAGCCAGGAGACGACCGGGAAGATGAGACAGACTACACAGTGAGCTTGAGGCTAGCTTGGGCTACATAATGACACACCTGTCTGAAAAAAAAATAGTTCATTTTTTAAAAGTTTAAATAACTATAGTTTTTTAAAGTTACTAAAACAGGAGAGGAAATTTTTTACATATTACATCACTTCTTTTCTTCTCTTATTTTTGGGATTATGATATAATTACATCATTTCTCCCTTTCCTTTCTTCTCTCTAAAACCTTCCTCACCATGCTCTCTTTAAAATTCATGATCTCTTTTTCTAAAAGAAAATGTTGTTACATTTATCTATGTATGTATGTATATATATATATATACATATATATGTATATGCACATGTACATGTATGTATATACACATGTTCCTATATATAAAACCTGCTCAGTCTGGATAGTGTTATTTGTATGTGTGTTTTCAGGGCTGACCATTTGGTGTTGGATAACAATTGGTGTGCTCTTCCTGAGGGAATGACCACTTCTCCCATTGTCATCAGGCCTTGGCGGCCTCTGGTTCTCTGTGTAGGGTGGAGGCCTCGTGGGCCATCAGGAGGGAAAATTTGAAATCCAAGTATCTCTTGTGTTCTTGATGATTGGGAGGGAAAGAGTAATTACAGTGATCCCTCTACAGTGAATGACACACGAGTTATGCGGCGTCCACCCTTGACCAGCAAGAAAGACGCCACACCGAGGAATCTTCTTCAAACACAGTTTAATCGGGAACCTCTTTGCTTTGTACAATGTATAATGGAGGCGGCGGCCCCAGGCCGAGGGAGACGGGGCCTGATATAGTCTACATCTACCAATCACCTAACCCTACGTGGCGCGCCAGGATAGGTTGTCTCCAAGCAGAATTAAGAGGATACATGACCTCTACCATATTTGGAGTTGTTTACCACAGAGAGCGCTCGCCGTCGGGCTGGCGGAAGGCGGAAACCAGCGCCATCTTTTGGGTGCGGTTTTCTGCAGCTCTCTACAGAGTTACATACCTTAAAATTTTTAGAAGAATCTCACTACCAGAGAAGTGCTTCTCAAAGAGAGGTGGCTTTGCCCCCTAGGGGACATCTGCAATGCCAGATATTTGAGTGTCTCAGCTGAATAGACTACTGGACTATTATTGGCATCTAGTGAATAGAGCTGGTGACTCTAAGTTCCCAAAATTATACAAGCAGTCCCCCACAAGTTACCAAATTATACAAGCACACACACACACACACACACACACACACACACACACACACACACACACATACACACACATACAGGACAGAGATGGCCTTAGTATAGAGGTTGAAACCCTGTTCTAAAGGGGAAAGTGGACTAAAAATTACTCAGTGAAGGGAAAAACAGAAAACCTTTTTCTTAAAAAGGCAGGACAAAGGAAAACAAGCACAATGTAAGTAAATCCAAAAAATAAAAGGACTATATGAGCTAACAAGAAACAAAAAAATTGTCAGAGGCTAGAGAGATGGCTCAGAGGTTAAGAGCAGTGACTGTTTTCCAGATATCCTGAGTTCAATTCTCAGCAACCACATGGTGACTCAAGAGACAAAATTATATGACCATGTTTGCTTATCTGTCTTAATGTGCTTGGGTGTTTGGCCCCCTGTATGTCTGCACACCAGTTTCATGCATGGCCCTTACAGATGCCTCCGAAGAGGGCATCCAATCCCCTGGAACTGGAGTCTTAGACAGTTGTGAGCCACCATGTGGGTGCTGGGAATTGAAGCTAGGTCTCTGGAGAGCAGGGCTCTTAACCACTGAGCCATCTCTCCATCCCAGAGAACATGGCTTTTATTTTTATTTTATTTATTCTTTTTTGGGGACAGGGTTTCTTCATGTAGCCCTGGCTGTCCTGAAACTAGATCTGTAGACCAGGCTGGCATTGACCTGCCTCTGCCTCCCAAGTGCTGGGATTAAAGATGTGTGCCACCAATGCCCAGCAAGACCATGGTTTTTTAATGTTTGTAAAGTCTTAACCACTCTCAAAAGACCCACACAATACAAAAAGACATAGAGAAAAATTGAAAGTAAAAAGGGGTAAAAGACCATAAGAAAAAATTAAATGACTGTGATAATAATAACCAAAATTTGTATGGTACTAACAATGAGCTTGCACATTAGCATTCTGTTGTCTATTAGTGTTTGAACCGATACATGAGAAGAAAATGCTGTCACTAAGATATTCCTCATCATCAACAGGGAAATACATGTAAACATCACAGACGTTTAAGTGGTGTGTGTGTGTGTGTGTGAGTGTGTGCGCGCGCGTGCGCGAGAACATGAGTGCATGCAACCTTCATGTGAGAACAGAGAGAAAGCAAATAGGTCAGGGTGCCAATGCTGATCTAGAGAGAGTCTCCTTTCAAAGATTTTTTTTTTTCAAAAATGGAAGTTGGGAGAAAAAATGTAATTAAAACACAAATGTTCACAGATAATCATTATCCAACATACATTTATTCCTATGTGGGTTCCAAGTGTGCAGTGGGTTTGTTTGGTTAGTTGATTTTGGAGTGTGTGTGTGAGTGTGTGTGTGTGTGTGAAGAGAGAGAGAGAGAGAGAGAGAGAGAGAGAGAGAGAGAGAGAGAGACCGAGAGAGACAGAGAGAAACAGAGAGAGAGAGAATCTGATAATGACTCTTTGTCTTACATAAAATTTTGTTCAATATTTTTTTAAAAAAATCAGATTGACTTTGGGGCTGGAAAGATGTCTCAGCAGTTAAGAGAGAATGCATTCAAACACTCATAAAATACAAAGAAATACTCAGGCTTTGCCAATTGATGCTGCTATTTGGTTTTAGCAATCTCTTTGTCTTAGTATTTTTCTGACAGGTAACATTTCCAGTCCAGATTGACAGGAAGGGTGCCATTAGGGGTCACACACTTGGGGACACTGCCTGTGCTGAGAGGTAGCTCCCAAACAACTGTGAAGTTGTTATCTGCCATAGCTGATGGGGAGACCCAGCCCACAAACGGTGATGAGCCTCCGAGGTGCTCCCAAGTGAGCTAGCTTGGGGAGGGGGCACACAGTGGGAGCTGACTCACTGGGAGCCGGAACTGGCTGTAAACTGCCTCCTTTGTTTGCATTTTGTTGACTCTGCTCAGACTTCTCTCAGGCCTTCTCTCCCCCAAGGAAGAGGCTCCCTAGAGTCTGGAGAATGAAGACAGTAGCTATCTTCCTCACAGATGTGTTTGGATTATTTTTTCTCCTTTCCTTTTAAGGCAGAGTCTCACCTTGTAGCACAGGTTGGCTTGAACTCATGGCTCCCTGCATCAGCCACCCAAGAGCTGGGATAAAAGACCTGCACCATCCCACCCTGACTGGATACTCTTTCAACGATATTGATAAAAGCACCAATACTAAATGTTTGCTACTTGCCAGGCCCTGAGGTAAATCCGCACCATATATTATCTCCTTTATCCTTCTACATGGATTCCCCACTTGTTACAGCCATCAGCCCAGGGGGCCCTTGGAGCCACACACAGAGTTTGTGATGGTGTATGGCACAGGCTGTGCTAACAGGATGTGGGCAACAGGTGTCAAAACTTGTAACTTCATAGCCAGGAAGTGAAGGAAGGAAGAACCCGGTCAGCAAAGCAACATCTGTGCATCCTAGGGCCTGAGGAGCTTCAGCAGATGTCTTCCAGGACACCAGTAAGACATGCGTCCTGTTCACAGAAGGCCCTCAAGATGCCCGTGAGGGCCAAACTGTGGCTCCTCTCCCACCTTCTTCGATGGCTCTTCTTGCCAGCCCAGGCTTGGCAGGCTCACACTATGCTTCCTCACGGGGCCCCTGCTCCTGTGGCTGGATTAACTTAAAAGCACCCTGTTCTGGGCAGTGGTGGTGCATGCCTTTAATTACAGCACTGGGGAGGCAGAGGCAGGCAAATCTCTGAGTTCAAAGCCAGCCTGGTCTGCAGAGTTCCAGGACAGCCAAAGCTACACAGAGAAACCCTGACTTCAAAAACCAAAACCAAAAAAAAAAAAAAAAAAAAAAAAAAAAGGCACCCTGTTCCTTTGCAACTCAGCCTTGCAGCCATGGGGTAGTAGAGGGAGTGGAAATGCCCTGCCTTACCATGACCGGTTCATTCTGGTGTCTGGGAGTCAGTATGACCTGTACTATATGGCCTTCAAGGGATCTATAAGTTCAGCTTGCTCTGGCCGCAGCCATCTTGCGTCAGTTCCAGCACGACTATATTAGAGTAACCCCAATAATTTTTCCTTGCATAGTTCCCCAGCAAGCCACAAATAAAACCATGGGAGCGCAGGCAGAGCTTTACAACCAACTGACCCTGGCACTGTCAATCCAGGAATGTACTGGTCATCTTTGATATTGGCTTAAGGTTGGTTTGGATGAAGCCAGGTTTGGCCAAAACCCCCAAATGCAAAACTGAGAATCCATCAGTCTTGCTGTCACCCAAGACCACACACTGGTCAGCAAATTCCCAACAAACTGTACTGGATGCAGCCCCTCCTTAGGCCGGTTCTAACACCCTTGGGCAGGTGTTTCCTGGGAAATGGTTACTTCTGCTTTTAATTCTCAACTAGCTGGATTCACTGGATACTGAGCACTTGGAAGTTAACTGTTTTATTGACGTGATTTATGCTCCCCTCTGAGCAATGTCTTTCCACCCCACCAGTTTTTCCTGCAAAGCAGTTCTCCATGTTGCAACCCCTCCCTGTGTGCTAGTCCCGGGCATGGCGCACTGGTTTAGCTTTTAGGCAGAATGATGACTGATTAGTGCTTTTTTTTTTTTTTTTTTTTTTTGTAGATGAAGCCTTCTTGTTAGAACAACCAAACATGCAGAGTCAAGTCACTGATGATTGCAGATTAAATAAAAAGTTGTAGCTAACAAAACACACATGCAAGAGAAAAACAAAACTAGTAAAATCTATTCCAGGTTAAAAAAAGAGCTGAGTCTGTGTTGCTGTATCTCTGAAGTGTGTATTGAATCCAGGTCCAGTGTGGTGAGAGTTGCTTCCCTGTGGGCTGGTACTAAGTCAACAGGATGGAGCTCTATGGCTGGGACCAGTCTCTCTAACACAGACACACTGGTCAGCAAATTCCCAACAAACTGTACTGGATGCAGCCCCTCCTTAGGCCGGTTCTAACACCCTTGGGCAGGTGTTTCCTGGGAAATGGTTACTTCTGCTTTTAATTCTCAACTAGCTGGATTCACTGGATACTGAGCACTTGGAAGTTAACTGTTTTATTGACGTGATTTATGCTCCCCTCTGAGCAATGTCTTTCCACCCCACCAGTTTTTCCTGCAAAGCAGTTCCAACCATCCAAAGACAAGCAGAAGCCACTATCTACGAAGACAGATCCTCATTGGGTACCCAGTTTGTTTGTACCTCCATCTCGGACAACCCCAGCCTGCAGAACTGAGATCAGAATTGTTCTGTTGTTTACAAATGACCCATTCTATGGCATTTTGTTATAATAGCCTGGGCATATGGACCCCCAACTTCTTAAAGCTGGTTTTCAGTTTCAATTGTGTGATCAAGTTACCCAGAATTTATAGCGCCTATGTGAAACATAGCATGTAAAAATATAAAAATATTTTGGTACTTTTTCATATTGCTAAAATATAGTCCTTGTTTTAGTTGGAGGAAGAATAGTTTAAAAGTTATACCCTTAGAGGCAAACTTTGTTTTATCCTTAAAGGTCACCTTGGAGGTTAACAACAAATAAACTTCAAAAACTTAGCACTTGGGCTCTTTAGACAACTCCAGATTCATTCCAGACTCAGTATTTGATAAGAAGCTAGCAGCGTCTGACCATCCTCAGAGAGATATGGGAACTAAGGGGATGTAGCTCAAGTGACAGAGTGCTCTCCTGTCATGTCTGAGGCCCTGGGTTTGATCCCTTGCAGCCCATACACTGGGCACGGTGGTGCATGCCCGTCACCCCACCACTTGAAGGTAGAGATAGGAGGATCAGAGGTTCAGGCCCATCCTCAACTATGTAGGCCTAAGCTTCGTGAGACCGTGTCTTCTAAAATTAAGGAGTTCCTGTGTACCCAAGTGTGGTTTTTGCTCAGAGATCAGTTCTCAGAGTTCTTGCAAAGATGGCAGGCTGAGGCTGAGTTATCTCCAGGAGCTGGTGTGTGACACTCAGAGGCCCTGGCAAAGCCATCAGGTGCCACTTCATCCCACCAAAGGTAAAGAAGGAAACAAGCCACAACAGGTAGATTAAATCCTAAAGAATATCAGGTGTTTTAAAAACTCGGTTCACTCCTTCTCTTCTTCCAGAGCCACAGAATCTTAGCTAGAAAACATCATTTAAAATAATAACAACAAATTGCTCTTGTTGAATCAATTGAGGGGGCCCTCAGCCTGGCTCCGGCCTCATACCAGACCCAGCCTCAAAACTGACCACAATGCCACAGCCTGCACAGCCTTGCACATGACAGATGTCACCACCTCCAGGAAGCTGTTCAAAGAATGGAGGTGACAATACCATGAACACAGGAAACTCACAGCAAACAAACCCTCAAGCTACATTAGTTACCATCCCCAGACCTGCCTGTGCATCCCATGACAGATACAGTTTCATTTCTTAAAAAAAAAAAACAACAACACTGTTTTACTGGGAAATCATTCAAAAGCCATTATGTGTCAGCTCACGCAAAGTTCTGAATCTAGTTGATAAGTTTTGACTGCACGGTTGCAATCCCACTGCTG
This sequence comes from Cricetulus griseus, assembly GCF_003668045.3. Taxonomy (NCBI): domain Eukaryota; kingdom Metazoa; phylum Chordata; class Mammalia; order Rodentia; family Cricetidae; genus Cricetulus; species Cricetulus griseus. Next base: position 6,338,302 of record NC_048597.1, on the reverse strand, counting down.
AGCATCCCCACCCCCAGAAGAAGCGCCTAGCCCTTAACAACCAGCTCTACACACACCAGCCCTTCTGACTCCAGCAACCCCCAGCTGCTTTCTGCATCGATGATTTTGCTTCTTCTGCAAAGTTCATGCACGTAGAACAAAGGAGAACTTGCCCTTCATAGATGGCTCTTGTGGCTCTTCGCACTGTAGTGTGTCTCAAATGATTCGTTTGTCTTTTCCTGCAGAGTGTGAGAGTTCGCAGACATCCTTTGGTGGCTGACTAGGAGGTGGGTGTTGGTTAACATGATGAGCTGGGGAAGAACCCTGGGGGTCGGTTTCCATATTTGTTCCGCAAGTGATATACCACTGAGCTCCTCTCCCAGAGTGCCATGTGTAGATCCGTGTCCAGATACATGTATTCATTTCTCCTGAGTATATATCCAGGAGTCAAAGGTGTGATTCACGTGATTATTTTATACTTAGCCATTTAAGAAAATTTGACAGCAGCTGTGCCCTTGAAACACCATCTTTCCTAAGCACCTGACCCCAGGTTATTTCTTACAGCAGTGAGATAACACGGCAGTCTTGCCCAGGTCTCCTTGAACTTGAAACAACAAAGGCGCTAATGTTTGCTGAGACTGCTTCTGTCATCAAGTTCATCATTCATCCTTAGTCTACATGTGACCTGGACGTTCACTGGAAAGTAGAGGAACATTTCTTGTTAAGATTTGAGAAATAGCTGGGTGGTGGTGGCACACACCTTTAATCCCAGCACTTGGGAGGCAGAGGCAGGTGGATCTCTGAGTTTGAGCCCAGCCTGGTCTACAAAGCTACACAGAGAAACACTGCCTCGAAAAACAATACAAAAATAAAAATAAAAATAAAAAGATTTGAAAAATAATAATCCTGCCCAAACAAAGCCGTGTTACCATTTCTTAGGAAAGCCATCTCTGCTAACAGACCTTTGGCTGTCAAGAGTCCCCTGCCTGGGTAGGCATCTTCGCCCACCTGCTCTCCATCAGAAGAGTGGGAGACAAGGGCTAAAAATCAGTCAGTTTTCAGGGATCGTCACAAGTGCCTGGGTCAGTTAACATTGATGGGGGACGTCCTTCTGTACATACGTTTCTCTTATTGGTTGATGAATTGGTCAGTAGCCAGGCAGGAACTATTGATGGAGCTACCAGATGAGGACAATTCTGGGGAGAGGACGCAGAGAGAAGCCACCAGAGACACCAGGTAGTAGCCAAGAAGCAAGAGGTCTGGGCATCACTGGGTAAGCCAAGAGCTCATGGAGATACACAGATTAACAGAAATGAGTTAATAATTAAGAGAGAGCTAGCCAATAAGAAGCCTTAGCCATCGGCCAGTTTATAATTAATATAAGCATCCGTGTGTTTATTTGGGGCTGAAGGGCAGCAGGACCAGGTGGAACAGAAACTCCGTCACATAACATCAAAGAGAAAACTGGCTTATTCTGGCTCATAGTTCTGAAGACTTCAGTTCCTTCATCCCATGATCAATTGGTCACATTGATCCATTACAAGCACAGTGTCATGGTGGAAATGTACAGTGGACCGAGATGCTCACCTCATGTCTGGGGTGAGTGGGAGGTGAAAACGAAGATGCTCCATTCATTTTGAGAGCAATTCACTGTGACTCAAGCCTGTCACTAAGCCCCACCACTCCCAAAGGTACCACGCTAGAGCCAGGCCTCTGACATGGGGGTCTTTGAGAAACACACCAGATCCAAACGAAGTGTTTCTGTGTCCAGACTTCTGAGAAGGTGGGAGGGAACCGCCAAGGACTGAAAGGAGAAGATTCAAGAAGAGCTATATAGGTCTGTAGCTGAGTGAGGTAACTCATGTCTGTTACCCCAGCACTTGGGAGAGTATCTATGTGTCTAAGTGTGTGTGTGTGAGAGAGAGAGACAGAGAGAGAGAGAGAGAGAGAGAGAGAGAGAGAGAGAGAGAGAGAGAGAGAGACAGAGAGAGAGAGGAGAGGGAGGGAGGGAGAGACAGGAGACAGAGAGAGGGAGGGAGAGACAGAGAGAGAGAGGGAGGGAGAGAGAGGGAGGGAAGGATGTTAAATAAAAGTTCTCTGTAGCATTTTCAACCCAAATCTCCCTCTCTCACCAGTCTCTCTAATATAAAATTATTCTCCGGGTTGTGGTTAACCCAGTCTAAACATTAAGAGTCAAGCTGGGAGATGTGGTGATGAGGGGCCCCTCCCGCTTCTGGCCCTCCTGGTTCTTTAGTGGTCTTCACCACCACAGCCTTCGCTTCTAAGGTCTTACCAGGTCTTGTGACCCAGGCAGTGGTGGCGTTTTCCACCATCTGCCTTCTCTTATGCCTGGCTTTGAGTTCTCCATCAGCACGGTTCTTCTACCTCTCTGTTTCTATCTGAACTGTCTCTTTGAAGAGGAAGGCAGAAGCAAAACCAGCATCAGGTCAAGAGTTTCCTCTTGGCTCCCAGTTCTCAAAATACCTCCTCCTCAAAGTAAAAGACCTGTGCCCTTTGTTCTTTCGGCTGCAGCTTGGGCTTTACATCGCTTTAGCACGCTGTGCACACGGTCGGAGATATCAGACTGAACCCTGCTAATAGGTACAGCTAATAACCGAACAAATAACACAAATGTTGGTTCATTCTGGGCCACAGTTTTTATAGACCATTCTAGATGCTCTGCAACAACTGTTATGTGTTCACTTTCCATCTTCAGGATGGATCTGTTTTGAGTGGTGCTTACAAATATCGTTGAGAGAAATATCGTTACACTAGATGTGGTGGCGTGTGCCCGTAACCTGAGCACTGAGGAGGCTGAGTCAATGGGGTTTCTGGGGAGTTCAAGGCCAGCCTGGGCTATAGAGTGAGACTCCAAAGAAAAAAAGAAAAGAAAAGGAAAGAAAAGGACAAAGCAAGGAAGGGAGGAGGAAGATCAAGAATGAAACAAAGAAACATATTTACTCTAATTCATCACCCTCCTTGTTATATTTAGTTTGGGAGGCCATGGTAGCCTAAGCTAACAAGATATTTTTAGACATTCCTCACTGAACTGAGGTCACTTGAGACGAGGTTGACAATGAGACAGAGATCAGATGGTGTGATAGTTGGTGAGAGCCAGCCCCACCTATGGTGCTGGTGCTGACAGCATTTCCAGAGAGCTCTGCGACCCAAACCTGTGTTCTCTGCACCGGGGCTGCCTGCAGATGTGAGGACCATGTGCTGAGCACTCCCTTCTCCTCAGGCTCCTCAGGGCCCACATCCGGTTTCTCAGATACCAAGTGACCGTGGGCACATCCGGATGTGAAAGGCATCAAGGAGCTCTCTGCATCAGGCTGAAATCATCTCAAAATAGAAAAGTTGAAAATGAAAATGAGCAGCCAGGCAGTGGTGGCCCATGCCTTTAATGCCAGCACTCTGGAGGCAGAGGCAGGCAGATCTCTGTGAGTTCGAGACCAGCCTGGTCTACAAGAGCTAGTTCCAATACAGCCTCCAAAGCCACAGAGAAACCGCATCTTGAAAATCCAAAACCCAAAAAATAAAAAAAAAAAAAAACAACAAAAAGTCGGAGAGGAAAACAGGGCTGGAGAGATGGCTCAGAGGTTAAGAGCACTGGCTGCTCTTCCAGAAGTCCTGAGTTCAATTCCCAGCAACCACATGGTGGATCACAACCATCCATTATGAGATCTGGTGCCCTCTTCTGGTGTGCAGATATACATGGAAGCAGAATGTTGTATACATAATAAATAAATAAAAATCTTTAAAAAAGAAAAGAAAATGAAAATGAGCACGGGCACCGAAGCCCTTGCAGGGTCCTCGGGCCACCACGGAATGTGCTAGACTGGCTAGCACATTCCAGCCTTCTGCTAGTTCCAGAAGAAGGCTGGAACTCTCCTGGTGCTTCCAGCAGATCACTGGAGAAGAATCAAGATTCCGTTCTGGTCAAGAAGAAACCCTGTAGGGAGCCGTCCCTGCATTCTCCATTACAAGATGGCGCCTGCATCCGAATGTAAACAAGTTAATGCGCGCAGGCGCTGGGTAACTTTCCATTCCTTGATCTCTGCCTATTCCGTGGCGTCATATGGTCCGATGAGCTACAGCCAATCATGGGGTGACACGTCCCAGGCGGCGGTTGCCAGCCTTTATTAGGGGACGGGATTCTTGGCTCGGGGTCTCCGCTCTGGTAAGCTTATGCTCTCCTCTCAAGACGCATTAAAGCTTTACTGCAGAAGGATCTGAATGTCCTGTGTGGTTCTTGCCGGCAAGACTATCGCGAGGGACAAAACCCTTGGGCTGGAGAAGCTTGGCAGTTAAGAATGCTTCCTGCTCTTCTTGAGGGCCTGGGTTCAGTTCCCAGCACCCACAGCAGGGGTCCACAAGCAGGGAGGGTACGGATGAGGGGGTCAGAAGCCCTTTTCTGACCTCCGTGGACACTCACACACGTAACCCTCACATACACATAAGTAAAAGCAAATCTTAAAAAGTAATAACTTTAACAGAAAGAAGAAGCCCTTGAACTTGGACACAGTGGTCCACATCTCTGGATCTCTGGGGACCTTAACATCACACTAGGGGTGATATGAAACAGAGGTACACACCTAAAACCCTGCCTCAGCCGTGAGGTGGCACAAGGATCCTTTATTTCCCTTTCCTAGCTACCAGTTACAGCCTGTGCTTCAGATTTAAAATAAGAAAGAGCGAGTGGCAGGCGCACTCTTTGCTCCCTACACTGTTCTGAGGGAATTGACAAAACCAACTGTAGAGCTGACAGGCCTTTCAAGAATAAAGTACAAGCCACGTGGGGTGCTGCACTCACCAAACCCCAGTCTTCAGGAGGCCAAGGCGGCAGGATTTTGTATCGAGTTCATCCTGTGCTACGCAGTGAAACCTCATCTGAAAAAGTAAAATAAAAATACATACTAGAACTGCTGCAATGTCTTCCTTATTGCTGCGTTTTCCTGACGGCTTTCCATACATCATGATAACCGATTAAAAATAAAACAATAATAGTGAAATCTAGAAAATGTTCAGATTTGTACTGAGGTGGCTATTACCCTCCCCCCAAAAAATCAATTCCTAAAAATAGGATTTTAGGTGAAAATGGGCACAAGGGCACCTTGTGGTGGGAACAGGACATGACACTGTGGCCCTGCCTGGGACTTTGAATCTCAGAAGCTGATAAAATGAATTTTTGTTGCTCTAAACCAGCAATGAAAACATCGCTGTGCTCTAGCCTCTTCTGAGCGCCTGAAACAGGAGAGAGGGGCAGGGCATTGTTTCTGTTCCCTGGACAGGAACTGAAGCCATCCTGTCCTTGGCATGTGACTTGGTCTCTCTTCCTGAATACTGCTTCAGAGAACACACAAGTCCACCCAGGTTTTGAAACAATACAGGGTTTTCTGTTATCGTGAAACAGATCAATGAAGCTTCAGCCAAGCTCACAGGTCTGAACCCTGGCTGCCTTACCCTTTTGGCTGGGCCAAGCAGACATTACGCCATGTTTTTGTCTTCATGTTCCTCAGTCTTAAGAAGTCATCAACTAACGGGCTGGCATTTTACGAGGCCAGATTTACTGCTGTTGGTTTTAAATAAAAGCATTGCTAGATGGACCTATGGAGATACTATTTATAAGCCGGAGTGGGGGCATCATGGCAAAGACAGACTTTATTATTACTACTATTATTTTTTAAAGATTTATTTATTTTTGTGTTTTATATGTCTATGAGTATTCTATCTGCCTGCACTCCAGAAGAGAGAATCCGATCCCATTACACATGGTTGGGAGCCAACATGTGGTGCTAGGAATTGAACTCAGGACTTCTGTGAGAGCAGCCAGTGCTCTTACCTGCTGAGCCATCCAGCCTTTTACTACTATTATTTTTAAACTAATTTTGAGACTATAATATAATTATCCCCTGTTTATTTCCTCCAAACTGCCCATGTAACCCACGCCCTTGCTGTCTTTCAAATTCATAACTTCTTTTACTTTAATTGTTTGGTGGTGGTGGTGGTGGTGGTGGTGGTGTGTGTGTGTGTGTGTGTGTGTGTGTGTGTGTGTGTGTGTGCTTCATGGCAAAGAGACAACTGCTCCTGGCAACACCAATTACTTCAGAGAGGGAGATGGGCATCAAAGAAACTCGATATGGAGTTGCTTTTAATATGACAAGACTAGCCATCTGTGCAAGAAACTTCTCTTGCCTGGACTGTTTGACTGTATGCTGTATAAATAAACTGCACATGAAGGACCAACAGGAAAGTGACTGCTGAACTTGAAAAAAACAAGATGGGACAGTCCTTCAGAGTCCCTGCTTCATGGAAGAGTCTGCCAGACATTCTGCAGGACACAGAGAAAAATGACTGACAAACTGCTAATACAGGCAGACAGTTTAAAATTCTCTGCTTCAATGAGAAGTCTGTCTGACACACTATGGCCTATGGACTGAAGATAGATGCCCCAACATTACAGAGAAACTTTGTGTGACTGTCCAGGAAGCAAGATGTTTCTGTCAGTTCTAGAGTTTATATATTATTCCTCTGAGGTCTTTGATGGAGTTGAAGACAGACAGTTATGGTTTTCCTTAGTTATGATAAAAGATAAGTTACATATAATACTTTAGACTCACAAAGTAGGAAAAATGATATTCTCTTTAAATTTTACCAAATGTTAATGGACTAAATATCATTAACTATAGTTCTTACTTGATAATTGTTTTGTTATATATAATTTTACTACGTTAAAGTTAAAACCCTTCTTTTTATTTAGACAGAAAAGAGGAGATGATAGGAACGTCCTTCTGTATGTATGTTTCTCTTACTGGTTGATGAATAAAACACTGTTTGGCCAATAGAGGCAGGAAGATAGGCAGGACTAGGAGACTACGAGAATTCTGGGAAAGGTAGGCAGAGGGAGACCTCGAGGAGTTGCCATGTAGCTGCCAAAGGAGAAACAGGTCCAGAAATTCTCCAATAAGCCAAGACCATGTGGAAATACATAGATTATAGAAATGGGTTAATAATTAAAACAGAGCTAGCCAATAAGAAGCCCTAGCCATCAGCCAACAGTTTTATAATTAATACAGCATCTCTGTGTGTTTATTTGGGGCTGAAGCAGCTGTGGAACCTGGCAAGTAAAAAGTCCAGTTACAGGACTCAGCCTTGTACACACAGGCGGTTCTCCTCTCAAGCATCAGTGTAAACCTGGATTAACTGACTTGCCCTAGTCTACTGTAAGCCTGACTCCTACATGACACAAAGGCCACAGGCATACTTGTCTAGCTCCATGTCAGCAGCCATGTGTGGCCACAGGGACTTCATCTAGAGTGTGGCTATGATCTTAACTTTTGCCACAGAAAAGAATTCTAGGACATGTTGGTAGGGAGAAAAGCTGAGTCACTGAGAGATATAAAGGAAGTGTATGCCTGTAGATCTTTGTGAGGCTGGGGAGGGAGGGGGGAGGGAGGGGAGGAAGGAGGGGAGGAGGGAGGGGAGGAGGGAGGGGGAAGGGAGGACAGAGGGAGAAAGACCAGGGGAGAACCCCAAGCACCTCAACAGCAACATTGTTCAAAGGAATTTCCAAATGGGCTCGAAGAGGGGCTGAGGTAAGAGACACCGAGAGGCAAAACTGGGCTCGTGCATGTGACTTACCCAGCACATTGGTACAGCCTCGTCAGAAGTGACTATCTTTAAAGGAAACTGAGATGGCTGGTGCATGAGTGTTGCTCATTTTCAGGGACGAGAGAGAAATGCCCACAGATGAAACCGAGAGGTCATGGCTGTTGGTGCTGTGAGCGGCTTCTCGGCTGTCTAGCTCTGGTTTGAATCATGGCTCAGAAAGCCTATAGGCAGCAAGCCATCTTCACAATGGTTTTAATCTTGCCAGATGTGCCAGATGTGGTTCTTGACTCTGCTGGCACTCTGGGCTGAGTAGCTCCTTTTTCTGCCTATGTTCCCTTAATTTCCCCTTTTTATTTTTGGTTTTTTTCGCCCCCTCAAATCAAATTCAAGCTGATTCATCTCCCAGCTGGCTGTCTTGAGGAAATTCCTTAATGTATCAAGAGACTCCAGGTTCTTGAATCACAGTGGTGTCAAAAATGTAAGCTACACCTACGATGATCCTGGGAGAACAACGGACAAAAGATGTCAGCATGTATGAAGGTTCTAAAAAGTCAACTTAAAAAATCAGTCCTGGAGTAGCGAAGCCTGAGGACTGTCTAAAGGAGGGGCCAACTGTAAGAACTGGAACGGCTGAGAAAGGCTCCGGGTAGGGAATAAACCTCATCCCTCAGTCATTGGGTTCAAGGAGCGAAGTTGAGATAAAGCTTGCTCTTCATGACACAGTGGGCAAACTGAAGAGCATGAGGTTAGCAAGATATTTGAATAGAATCCCTCTTCTTTCCCAACAAAGAAGGGAGCATAATACTCCATAAACAGCTACATTCCACCTCCACCGCCAGGGGATCCCAGCTGGAGAGGGACAGGGAGGTGGCGGGATCCCCTGCAAGACACAGAAGCCCGAGGAGGCAGTACCACAAAGTGGGCAGGTCACACTGCCTCACCTACATGGTCTCCTGCCAGGATCACTCAGCTCCAAAACAGACTTCCTCCAAGAAAAAGGCAGGCTGAAGACATGACATCCCCAAATGGTCTCCCTACCACTTGAGACAATTACAAAGGAGTCCCTGAAGTCCCCACAGGCCTCACACTTGGGAGAGCTGCCCAGAGTTCACAGTTGAACTGCCTCAGAGTTGAAGCCCCATTTACCCATGGGATCTAACCCACTGTGGGTCGGTGCCATCTTGAAACCAGACCCATTGCTAGAATTTGTCCCGCCCTGGGGGCTGGTATCCCACAGTGGTTTTCTTTTCTGGGAAGCCCACAGTTATTCCACTGTGTTAAAATAGGCAACCGGAGGACTACAAGCCCAGCTGCTCGGAGCTCAAGTCCAGCAGGAAGAAGGCAACCTCAGACTCTGTGCCAGTATGGTCTCCTAACCTTCAGCAGATGTGCAGAGAGAGGAAGCAGACACACAGCCAGCAGCCTGACATGTCCATGTGTATCTGTGGCCAGCCCAACAGCTAGCCAGAAGTCACTGCCTCCTACTCAATGAAACCATCACACACCTGACCGGACCACAATGCCCACCACACCCAAAGGAGGCAGAACAGTCTGCAAAATGGGCAGCTTCCCCCCTCTTTGGAGGGCTTGTTGAATGGCCAACCATGCCACTCCTTTACCTAGTCCAGCCATCAGCCAGGTGCCAGCTCAGCCCTTACTTACTGAGTCTACTGCTCAGCCATTGCAGTCTACAGCACCCAGGCACACCCAAGCCCACTCAACAGTAAGTCAGATAATGGCCCCACCCATCATGGAGCCTGCTGTACAGCCAGTAGCTGATTGGACCCCACAGGCACCTGTGCAGCTCCAACTGCCAAACACAGTGGCCCAACCCCAGGAAAACCATGCCACACTACCACAGTGACAAATATAGCCAGTCCAGGCCACTGACACAGCTGAGTTCATTCAAAACACTGTGTTCTGTACAGTCCAGAGAATAATCTGATAACCGTACTTTCAGTTTAGCAGATAACAAGCCAAAGCAAAAGAATAAATAACAAGATCCAATTGTGCATGCCAGTAATCCCAGCACTCAGGAGGCAGAGGCAGGTGGTCTCTGAGTTCAAGGCCAGCCTGGTCTACACAGAGAGCTCCAGGCAAGCCAGGGCTACATAGTGAGACCCTGTTACAAGGGGGAAAATTAAAAATAAATGAGTAGATAACAAGAAAAAGCAAACTATCATCAAATCAGTGTTCAAAATACCGGGCAGGCCAGGTGGTGGTGGCACACGCCTTTAATTCCAGCACTCGGGAGGCAGAGGCAGGTGGATCTCTATGAATTCAAGGCCAGCCTGGTCTACAGAGCGAGTACCAGGACAGCCAGGGCTACGGGAGAAACCTCATCTCAAAAAAAATAAAACAAAAATCAGCAGGACGATAATGTCAACATACTGGGAGCTTATAAGACATCCAACCGAAACCACCCCCCCAAAAGAAAACATTAAAACAGCTAGCACCTCAGGCTGAACAGGTGTCTCTTCAGGTGAGGCTCCCAAGGAAACGAATAGCTAGCAACCAACAGCTACCAAATTGAGCATCCATAACATCCAGCAAAAACAGGCCGGGAAATGGAGGCAGCCAGCTGGTGTCCTCAGCTGAGCTTTCTCTCTGCAGCTGAACTTCTGGTCTTTCTCACGGTGGACATTTTGAGTTATAGGACAAACAATAGTAACCTCTATTGGAAATGATTTACCTTTCAGCTGTTCCCAGAGGCACATGGTTTTATTGGTTTTTGTTTTATCCATTTTCTTTGCTCACCGACAAGGAGGGGTGGGAGGGTTAGGCAGGCCCCCCTCCACACAAGGGGACTTGAAGGACACTTGGATACAAACATGCTTCAGCTCACAACCAAAGCCATCTCCCCAGTGAGCTCAAATAGCACCTGACAATTTACCAACATAACGTAAATTACACACTGCCAGTGGACCCTGCCCTGGGAACTGAAGGGACCTGCTCCCCTTTCGGCAGCCATAATAGTCAAACATGTGCTTGCCATAAACTTGCCTTGGTCACTTAGAGGTCAGATGCCTGTCTCGTGACAAGGAACCCATTAGAAGTTAGTCACTAGAAAGTCAGATGCCTGCCTCGTGACAAGGAACCAATCAGAAGTTAGCTGGTGGCACTATGCTTTATGACTCTGGGTGTACTTTACGGACAAGCGCACAGCAATGAGGTAGAGAGCATAGCAACCACCCTGGGCGGGCCTATGGGCCATAACAACCAGTTAACCAATCAACACAGGGCAAGCCCTCCAAGCCTGGAGGCACACCAATCGTGAGCCTGTGCATACCCCTAGACACTCCCCTTACGCTGTCCTATAAGATCTCTTGGGAGGCTCTAGGAGCTGTCTTTTGCTAGCCATCCGCCATAGCGGGTGGGCGAAAGACCTGAGCTAACATGGGGTTAGCTCATTAAATTACAATAAAGCTTCATGCAGTTTGCAGCAAGCTCTCGAATCCGCCTGGTGATTGGGGTGACCGAAGTCGTGGCCTGGGACCCCAGATACTTGAGTTTTCGAGGGTCTCACAGGAACCATATACTCTAATTTGGTGTGTGTGTGTGTGTGTGTTGCTTTCATGTGACTCCTTGGGGTATATGTGTGTTTTGCGAGTGTGCGTGTGCATATTACTTTTAGATGATCATGTGTGTGCGTGTGTGTGTGTGTGTGTGTGCATATTGCCTTTAGATGATCATGTGAGTGTGCGTGTGTGTGAGCATATTGCTTTTAGATGATTATGTGGGTGTGTGCACCAGGCACCTACTGGATGAGGCCAGAATAAGTGTCCTGATGTGGGAGGTTCTTCTGTCTGCTGTGAATATGTGTTGTTTTATTGGTTGATGAATGAAGCTGTTTTGACCAATGGCCATACAGAATAGAGCCAGATGGGAAATCCAAACAAAGAGACAGAGAGAAAGAAGACAGAGTCCGGGAAATACATGTAGTCACCAAAGGGGTAAGCCACGTGATGATACACAGATTGTTAAAAATGGGTTAATTTATAAGAGAGAGAAAGAGCCAGTAATAAGCCTGAGCCATTGGCCAAACAATTATATTTAACATTAGCCTCTGAGTGATTATTTTATAAGTGTCTGCAGGAACCTGTGAACAGGAGAGAACCCAGTTCAGGGAACCAACAGAACAAAAACATACAACTACAGTGTACTGGCTAGTTTTATGTAACAACAGGACACAAGCTAGAGTCATCAGAGAACAAGGAGCCTCAACTGAGAAAATACCTCCATAAATCCAGCTGCAAGGCATTTTCTTAATTAGTGATCAATGAGGGAGAACCCAGCCCATGGTGGGTGGGGCCCCTTTCCTTCCAGAAAGGTTCAGGCATTATGCTGACCTGGCGCTGTTACCTGACAGAATCCATTCAGGCAGTACCCTGGTCAGCCCAGGGCTCCATGGGAACTGAGTCTGCACGCAGGTGCAAAGGACCCTTTAAAAGACAGACTCCTGTCCACTTACGCTCTCTCTCTCCTCTTTCTTACTCTCTGCCTTCCTCTGTTCTTCCGTTTCTCTCCCTGTCACTTTCCTGCCCTATAATAAACTATGGTTAATGTATCTCTTGTTCTTATGTCTCATCTTGTGCCTTTTTCTAATTTAAGCAAAAGAATAACACTTCCTGTCTTCGTTAGGGTTTCTATTGTTGTGAAGAGACACCATGACCACAGCAGCTCTTCTAAAGGTTTAGTCCATTATCATGGCAGACATGGCGGCAGGCAGGCAGACATGATGCTGGAGAAGTAGCTGAGAGCTCTACATCTTTCGGGCAACTGGACGTGGTCTCCAACACTGCAGTTACACACTTCCTCCAGCAAGACCACGCCTACTCTATCAGGGCCACACCTCCTAATCACGCCACTCCCTTTGGGGGGCATTTTCTTTCAAACCACCATACTCCCCCAATTACTTTTGGTCTCCGAATTTCTTTGCAGCAATAGAAACCCTGACTAGGATACCAAGTGTCCTCCTCTTTCATCTTACTGTCTTGAGTCAAGCAAGGTCTTTTACTGACCAGGAAGCTAGCTGGGCCAGTGAGCTCTTGGGATCTGCCTATATCTGTAGGGAGACACGGTAACCACGCCTCCTAAGGACTGGCCACAGGTGTGCCGGACCACGCCTGTCAGGGTGTGGTCAAGGTGATGTCAGGGTGACGTGGGAAAGGTTTCTTAGGGACAGACAAGGCACATGGGAGCTCTCTCGCCTTGCTGCTTTGGCACACTCTGGCTTGCTGTTGGTTGGCATTTATCTAGTAAAAGTTATCCTAACCTTACGGATTTCATATCAGTTATTCACCACTTTATATATCTGCTCCCCAGTGCTAGGGTTACAGGCATACACGGCTATGCTTAGCTTTCTCTGTGGGTTCTGATTCAAACTCAGGTCCTCATGCCTGGGAGAGCCACTCAGAATTCCATGAGAACTATTGTAGGGGAACCTAGTACAGTCACTGTATCTAGGGTAAACATTAGAATGAAACAGTTATTCTTCACTGTATCTGGGGTAGCATTACAATGTTGCAATTGTTTTCTGGAGGTACTTATGAAAGGGAAAAATTAATAAAAGTCTAAAACTTAGACTCCAAAGCCTATATAGGAAAAAGAAAAATTTCTAAGTATCTCTGAGTCCCCAAAAACAAAGAACTGGGTACAGAAGCCTGGGAACAGATAACACCCCCCAACTGTGCCAACATTTCTATGTCCTAAAGATCAGACTTTTACAACTCATAAAAGTCCCTGCCTAGGGGATAATTAACAAACTTATTTCCTCTGCAGTTTCCTGTCTAATTGCATCCTGCCTAAACATATAGCTATTGTTTCATCCTATGTAACCATAAAAACTTTGTAATCTCAAGACATCCAGTCTTTTGAACTTTCCCCTTTAAAAAGTCCTTCAGCCAAAAAGCAACACTCTGCTTGTTCCCAATGGGCAGGGTCCAGGTTGTAACTCGTAACAAAGAAACCTTTGTTTTTGCGTTGGGCCAGTCATCTCCTTGGGGATTTTTGGGGTTCTGCGATCCTGGCATAACACAGACCTTGAAGAAATCATTTCAGAGAACAATGGTTGTTTTCTATGATGTGTAGGGTTATTTTTAAAAAGGAGTTTTACATACTTTACATAGCTTTGGTCACGAGCCTATCCTGACACACCTGGAGCATCTTGCATTATTGTGTACTGCAAACAGCACACAATAAGGACTGAAGTTGTAGGGGTGTGGTTTTTTTTTTCCTTCAAAGAACATACAGATCAAAGGCTTCGGCATGAGGGTCTCAGCTTAATCTCCAGAATACATGCAAAAATAAATAAATAAAAGGCTAAGTGAGGCAGCACTTGTTTGAAATCTCAATGGTAGGAAGTGGAGACAGGTTGAGTTCTCTGGCTTACTGATGGGCAGCGAAACCTACTTCAAAAGCCCTAGGCCAATGAGAGATCCTCTCTCAAAAATAAGGCAGACATCGCCTTCTGTGGAATGGCATTTGAGGTTGTCTTCTGGCCTACACACACACACACACACACACACACACACACTTACGTACCCATATGAATGCATACGCACTCCATGTACACATGCACAATTGCTTAAGCTAGGGATGAAAAGATCAAAATTCTTTAATGCTTCTCACAGTATGTTCCTTGGTCCTGGGAAATCAGCACCATCAGAAATGTGTAAGAAATGCTGTGTGACTCCATCTCAGACCAACTGGCTTAAAGACCCTGGGGCTGTGTTTTTCAACAGCTATAGGTGACTCTGGAGCACAATAATTTGGAGAAGCATTGCCTTGATGAATGCAGAAGTCACTGAGCACACACGTACACCCTGACTCTGTTGGAGCTGCTGTGGCTTCAGTTTGCAGTATTAAAAATGTCCTGTTGTGGTAGCAATAGCAGATGCGAAACCACTGGAAGAAGCAGTTACCTCAGCTGGAGTGTGGGTGGTCCACCTGCTCTTGCAGGTTTGTGGGCCGAGAGGTCTTAGAGACAGACCTAGCACACCCCAAATCTCTGGTGCTACCCAAATTCTGAGGGAAAAGGCAGGAGAGGAAATGTGTGTCTTCCCACCAGGTTCCCTTCTTGGCCTTTTAAAGGGGCAAAGTGGAGCTTTTTTGAGGAAGAACCAATGAGGACTTAACTTCTGGTCCATACTACCATTTATCTTAATTTGACACTATTCCCCTTCCACAAGACCTCCTGAGGATTGAATGCAGGGTTTTCCCCAGGAGAAGGGACAGCAAAAGGAGAGAGGAGGTGACATGGGAAGGTAAGTCCTCCAGGAAGCCTGCTCCTGAACTTGGTAACTCGGAATCCTGTGGAAAACGTGAAGATTGGGAGAGAATATGACTTGCTCGTTCTGGCCAACAGAAGGAGCCAGAGGAGTTCTTGCCCTGTATTCATTAGTCACTGCTTAAAAGATGGCTTAAGGTGACACCAGTTCCAGGGACTTCTGTTCTGCACTAACAAGTTTATTATTGACTACAGCCACATACACACAGACATAATGAGTACCAAAGGGCTCACAGGCAGCTCTCCAGTCACGCTGGTGTATTCAAGAGAGAATAACAGTGTCTAGTCCCAAACCTCAGATTGGCAAATGCAGACTCAGGCCTCGTTTAGCACAAAGTTTATTTTGGTTTATTCTGGAAGCAGCAAAGAAGTTCTGCAAATGTGATTAAAAGAGGGTAAGAAACAAGTGTGGACACAAGAGCCTCCACAGCCTCCAGGACTCAGCTTCTCAATTCCACGGTCTCAGCAGTTACACAAAGAGCCTGCTATGGTGCAGGCTATGGTCCATTGTTTCCTCCGTGCAGAAATGACTACAGAAGACGACACTGGTTAGGATAACCGTAGTTGTCTGAAGCGCCTTTTAGATTAATGAAATAAACAGTTCATTTGACCTTCACCAATTAAAAGAAGCTATTTTCTTCAAACCCAAGGTCAAAACTATATTCCTTCCATTGTTTTGGCTTTTTGAGACAGGGTTTCTCTATGAAGCCCTGGCTGTCCTGGAACTCACTCTGTAGTCCAGGCTGGCCTGGAACTCAAAGACCCACCTGCCCCTGCCTCCTAGGTGTTGGGATTAAAGCCATGTGCCACCACCTCCAGGCATTGTGGCATATCTCGTCAGCGCTAAGCTCTTGGATGTATTCATTTAACTCTTATCATGCCACTGTGACAGGCACTGCTGAGCTCTCATAAATAAGACCCAATCGTTTGCCCACTGGCTGGATTACCCACAAACCCCAGTTGACTTCAGAACACATATTCTAAAGCAGCAGCCCTGGTTTCTGTTTTAGGGATCCACAGTTACCGGTTGGAAATGGGTACAGCTGTCCACACTTGAAAACAACCTTTTGTTTTCTGCTTTGTTGAGAGTACTCAGCCAGCTGCAACCGCTCTTCTAGATACATTGACAACAGGCTCTCTGATCACACGGTTCACAGCGCTCATCTCAGTAGCCTCTTCTCCCCCCATTCTACACTCAGCTCCACTTTAAGACCTTTTATTCCAGGTCCCCTCACTGTCCACACAGCCCCGTTCTTACCCCAGGTCCCCTCACTGTCCACACAGCCCCCTTCTTACACCAGGTCCCTTCACTAGCCACAGTCCTGGTGTCAAAGTAACAATGTTTCTGCTTCCCCACCAACACCTTTAACTGTCATTCGCACCCCACTGCCTGCTGGGATGAGGAAAGAGCACTATGAGATACGGAGAGTTTTGAGGATTTGCTCAGATGACCCTCTTATCAGCCTGGAGCTAGTGCCGATGCCTGAAGACGTGAACTTCTTCGTTTATGTATTTATTTTTGGAAGAGAGATGGTATCTAATCGAGGTACACGCAGGCTGGAATGTCTGTTGAAACAAGGGGTTCACTTGGGTGCAATGAAATTTGACTTGCATTGCTAAGGAAGAAATGCATTAAGCCTTAGTAATGCTTGACGCATGGCCTAGCACCTGCACTTCCACACAGTCCCAAATGTCAGGAGTTTCAAGTCATCGTGTATCACATTCAGTGTGAGTGACGCGCTCTCTGGGTGGAATTGCACAACAGGCTCTCTGCTCCCTCCCCGCTAGAGTCTGCCACACCGTCTAACCATTTACTTGGGTAGTTTGTTATTTGTAATCTAATGCTCATGCAATAGACAAGATTTCTGCAAATAAATTGAAAATTAAAGGTGATACTGATAACGGCAGAACCTACCCTTTTACTGTTTCTTTGAACACAATGGAAAAACAGTGAGAATCTGATCAGACCTTCAAGTCAGAAAATTTTAAAAAGGCAGGAAAAAGACTAGCTGGGAAATGTATGGACCTTTTTCATTGACCGTCCACTTCCTCGTGGTTACAATTAAGCTTGACATATTAGCTGATCACAGTAGTAAACCATTATATTAGGGTGACATCTTCCTTAGGAAGAAACGGCTACAATTTTTTCAGAAGTATGTTGAGTCACTAATATTCATTTGGCTCTTTACAAAATTTCACAACTGCTGACAATATTTAGAATTTGCTTTGTAAATTCCTAAAAGGAAAACCACATGACACTGATTTTCCTTGCTTCAAAATGTTGTTAAACTAAAACATGTTTCTTAGTCAGCAGTTACTAGAAGGTATTAAGAAATATGGCTTTAGACTAAAAAGGTCTTCCCTTCGCAGCAATCACTTCCCTATTCTATTGAAGGGACCAGCTCCCCATTTCAGCAGCCGTAACAGCCAAACACGTATTTGTCTGACCTTGTCTTAGTCAGTAAGGTCAGACGCCTGCCCCTTTCGGCAGCCATGACAGTAACTCGTGCTTTTCTGACCTTGCCTTGGTCACTAGAGGTTTCGTGCCTGCCTCGTGGCAAGGAACCAATCAGAAGTTAGCTGGTGGCTCTATGCTTTATGGCTCTGGGTGTGCTTTACAGACAAGTGCACAGCAACGACACGCAGAGCATAGCAACCACCCTGGGAGGGCCTATGGGCCATAACAACCAATTGGCCAATCAACACAGGGCAAGCCCTCCAAGCCTGGAGGCACACCAATCGTGAGCCTGTGCTTACCCCTAGACACTCCCCTTACGCTGCCCTATAAGATCTCTATGCAGACGCTTCAAGATGTCTTTCCTAGCCATCCGCCATGGTGGATGGATGGAAGGCCCGAGCTAACATGGGGTTAGCTCGTTAAACAACAATAAAGCCTCATGCAGTTTGCATCAAGCTTTCGAGTCTGCCTGGTGATTGGGGTGACCGAGGTCCTGGGCTGAGACCCCGAGGCCTGAATTTTCCGGGGGGTCTAACACTATGCCCATGCACTGTGTATGTAGCACAGCGGTTTCCAACCTGTCCTTTTCAAAAGTGAAATAAAGAAGCAGTCACCAAGGTTATGTATACCCTCAATAACAACTCAGGGATAAAACAGGAGGTTTTGGTGCCCAGATCTTGGCTTCTAAATCCTTCCTACAGAAAGCACCAGGTGGCCCTGGACAAGCGGCTGGTTTCAGGCCGGGCAGGCACAGGACGTGGCTCACTGAAACATCCTGTGGCAGTGTCACAGTGAGGGTCAGGGCTGGGGATGAGCAGCTATGAAAAGCTCCACCTGACCCTAAAGAGAGTGGAGACAGCCGACACCTTCACAAATCCTTCAAATTAAACCTTTCAGCCCGTGTGAGCTGCTGCTCAAAATAAAAACTCAGCCCATTGCAACCAGAGGACAAACCAGCCAGGAGCAAACACCCTGCGCAGGCGCGCGGGGCAGCTACAGGGCGGTCAAAGGCAGGCTTCCGGGAAGTGGGGTGAGCGCCACCTGCCTACTTCTCCTGGGGGGCGGGGCGATAGAGGATGGGCGGAGCGGGGCTAAGCGGAAGGGGAGGAGCTTTGTGGAGGGAGCCTATCGGACGGAAGGGCGGGGCGGAGCAGACGCAGAGGGGCGTGGCGCGGGTGGAGGCCGGAGCCGAGAAGCTTGAAAAAAAATGGGGCGCTCGCTTTCATGGGGGCGGAGCGAGAACCGAGTGGCGGGGCCTAGGCAAGGGGCGGGGCGGGGGGGGTGCTCCGGGGGCGGGGAGGTGGGCGGGCGGGGAGGTGGGCGGGGCGGGGAGCGGGGCGGTGGACGGGGTCTCCGCTGGCTCCCCGGGAGGAAGGCTCTTTTGGCGCGTCCCTTGAAAGGACGGGGACTTTAGAGTTAGGCTGACGTCCCGCGGCGAGGCTCGGCTGCTGGGCTCGGCGGCCCTGGTGCTGGTGGCCGGGGCGCCGTGGGTGCTGCTCGCAGCCGCAGGTGAGCCGAGGGGCCTGGCCGAGGGCCGGGCGGCGGGCAGGGGGAGGCCTGGGCCGCTCTGCGGGCGCGGGTGGCCGGAGTCCCCGCACGCTGGCTGACCCGGGCTCCCTCCCGGCCCCGCGCCCCTGCCCCAGCCGGGGACGCTCGCACGCTCGCACGCTCGCACGCTCGCTCGGGGCGGAGGGAGAGCGGGGGGGGGGGGTAGAGCAGACGGCCGCAGAATCGAGCTGGCCAACCTGGTGCAGCTCGTCCCGGCCTCCCCCAGGACTGAGAGTCGCGAAGGAAACCCACACCACACGGTGCCGAGGTCTGCCCTAGTAGAGAGTCACAAGGGGTCACCAGATCAATTCCCAGTCTTTAATAAGAAGCTAAAGTCCACAGTTCATCTCCCAGAAGTCACACAGCTGTCTTGAAACAGGCCGGACAAATCTGTTTTTGTCTCATGGATCATTTATTTCTGTTTCCTTGAAATGCTAATGTAACCACCCATAAAATTGAAGTGAAAACTCTTTTAAAAAATAACTACATGTCTCAGTTAGTCCAAGTAGTAACTTGGATCATATGTGTTGCTATCCTGGTTTCACCCTCTCCCTGGGTCCTGAGCAGCCTATTCCTGATCCTCTCCTCGGCACCCACCTGTCACTCCGCCCCAGCCCTCGCCTGGGCCTGGGCCTTCCCTTAGGGAACCTTTCCTGGTCGTGGGGTCTCTCTAATCCTCGGGCTCTCCCCACCCTGGGATCGCTCTTCTCCAGGCTACCTTCCCTCTCCCCGGGATCCATCTTCAACAGATGATCGTCCTCACTGACAGCTCAAAGGCTGTCAAAGGTTGCATGGCTGTGTGGTGCATGCGTTAGGTGGCTGCATAAGGACTCTGCATCCAGAA
This sequence comes from Cricetulus griseus, assembly GCF_003668045.3. Taxonomy (NCBI): domain Eukaryota; kingdom Metazoa; phylum Chordata; class Mammalia; order Rodentia; family Cricetidae; genus Cricetulus; species Cricetulus griseus. The sequence goes on along the minus strand of NC_048597.1, from coordinate 6,318,574 downwards.
ACCATGTGGAACTGAGGCTGCACAGAGCTGGGCCAGCGGCAGTTCCATGACTCCAGTTTCAAGGGCCCCAGCTGCTGAGCCTTGTCCTGAACGGATCCCTTTTCCTTTATACCTCCCACCTGTTTTCTCTTTCCATTTCTGCTCCTGATGGGTTAACGCCTACCCCTCCATTTGCTCCCTTTCCCAATAAATTCCGTGTGGTTGAGTTTGGTCGGTCGTGTTTCATCGCCTGAAGCTGCAGCAAAGAACAACAATGTATATCACAAAAGAAGATAATCATAAAAATATTCATAGTACGTCTCAAAGGAAATACTTTAACTATGTTGGTGAATAGAAAATGTATTTGAAACTTCTATATATTCATTAGTTCATTCAGTTTTCTCAATTAAAAGAGACAGATGGAGAACTGCTTAAAATTGCCTGGGTGTCAACATTTTAGGGGACTGAATTCGAATTCTCTTTACTGAACACAAATATTTATGTCAAAATGAAGTTTCGTGTAAGAGACAAAACAGGGAAGAGTGATTCTTCATGGACTAAGGTTGACCCATTCGTTCCATTTCTCAGAGGTAAGAGAGCTGTCTGGCTGAATTGTAGTTCATACCACATGTCTAGTGTCCTTCAAAAATTCCTTTGTTTATAGAGATGATCAAAATGCTGAACTATTTTATATGATGAAGTTTTATGATGGTTAATGAAGCTTATGATGGTTTAATAATCATTATTAAGACAAAGTATTGGATAGGGATGTGTGATTGAACACTTGTCTAGCATACACACACACACAAAAGGAAGAATAACAGTATTTACAGAATCAAGTCATTTATTTTGTAATTTTTGTCTCAATACTAATGAAAATTAATTCTACTTAAAAGTTAAAATTTGTATAGTACCACTGGGTTTTGGTGGAGCACGCCTTTAATCCCAGCTCTTGGAGGCAGAGCAGGCAGATCTCTGTGAGTTCGAGGCCAGCCTGGTCTACAGAGTGAGCTCCAGGACAGCCTCCAAAGCTACACAGAGAAACCCTGTCTCGAAAAACAAAGCAAACAAAAAAATTGTATAGTATCATAATGCTTTTTACTTGCCTGTCATCCTCATGTAGCTGCAAGCAAAATGGTTGGTGTCCAAAGCATACCCCTGCAGATGCGATGTCAAAGATGAAAACAGCCTGAAATACTTAGTCAATGCCAACCTTGCTGATAATTAAGATCAGAGTAGGAGCTGGTTCATGGTTTTAATTATAACTTTAGTGTGTTTTGTCTCTTAAAATGAAACAAATAAGCTGGGCAGTGGTGGAGCACTCCTTTAATCCCAGTACTCAGGAGGCAGAGGCAGGTGGATCTCTGAGTTGGAGACCAGCCTGGTCTACAAAGTGAGTTCCAGGACAGCCTCCAAAGCCATAGAGAAGCCCTGTCTCAGCAAACAAAAAAACAAACAAAAAATCAAACAAAATAAAGGTGCTTCTGTCCCACTGGTTTAAAATGTGTGCCTAATGGATTCTTTGGCTTCTAGAGGCCAGTAAGATGCCAGTGCCGGAAAACATAGAAGTGGATGCCCATGGTGAGAGCTATGTTCTGAAATGGGACTGTGCGTCTACAGACGTGAGCTTCAGAGCGCAGTGGCTCCCGTGAGTTCCTTTCCTGTGTGTGTGCATCCTTCTGTGTGTGACATGTCACACAAAGTGACTGACTGAGAGGCAGGCCGGTGTGATGCATCGGGAGGTAGGGAATTTGTAACCCTCGCTATGCTGCTGACTAGCTAGACAACCTCAAGGGTATTATTCTCCTTTAATTTCTTGTTGACATCTCCAGGTGTTCTTACTGGCTCTTTTAAGTTTAAGAAGTGGTGCTTTCTTTCTCGGATTGTTTCCTCAGTCCTTGACTCTGACTCTGATCCAGTCTTCAGCACTCAAGTCTGTGAGATTATCTGCCCATTCATTCCCTCTCCATCAGTTCAGCAAGCTAACCTTCTCCTGTGCTTATCTAGTGGTTCTGACCATTTTTGTTTCTGAGGACTTGAGTAGGAATTTAGAAAGAACAGAAACAGGATTCCATGTTGCTGGGTAGAGCTGCACCAATTATAGATGAAGCCTCAGTGCTCCACGAATGACATGGAACTGTGCATGCTTCCTATTGAGCGGCTGTGAGGTAATAGAGGGGAAGACACAGGGAAGGCAGCATGGGCAGAGGTAGGAATGAGAAGAAGGATGCACGCACGCACGCCAGTGGCCAGGAAGAGAGAGTGAAGAGGGCAGCAAGGCTGGGCGGGGAGTTAAGGGACTGGGAGGAAAGAGAAGGTGAGGGTGGAATGCTGCTGTTCACCCAGAAGACCCGGCTTCAGCTCCCAGAACCCCATGCAGCAGCTCACAGCTGTCTGTAACTCCATTTCCAGGACACCCACCACCCTCATACAGGTAAAACACCACTGCACATAAATTTTAAAAAGAAAAGAAGAAATTAGGGTTGAGGACATAGCTCAGTCCACAAAGGGGATCCACAGGACCCTTGTAAGGAGTGCTGGTACTTACTTACAACCCTAGTGTCTGCAGGTGTAACAGTTGGGGTTCTGGGCTCTGACCAGATAGCTTAGCCTAATAAATGTGGGAAATTACCAATATGGAGCCAGGTAGAAATACAAGGGATTTTAATAGGGAAAAAGCCTTACTTACAGAGTGACCTAGCCAGCCCGCAGGCAGCAGTCTGTACAGCAAGCTGAAAGTGAAACCGAAACCAGCCACCTGAATGTCCCACATTCTACATCACCCTGACCACACCCTTGCAGGCATGGCTACAGCATCCCCTACAATTCCCCTTATAGTCTAAAAGAGGATTAAAACTTAACAATGTAAAGTATCCAAAATTAACAATCATAAAGGTGAAATATAAGAAGACACAACAATCTGCTTATGTCACATCCTAGCTATCTATTTTAACTAAACCCTAAAGTCATCTGAAAGAGGTGTCCAAGCCTGAACACCTCCTTCCAATCCCAACCATAAACAATAGGAAGTTATCCCTAACTAGGTATATACACTATCCTAAATGACAACAATGGGGAAAGGGGGCGTAGCATCCTCCATGTTACTTCCTGCTGAAATGGGATGACGATAGCCTTGTGGGGTCCTGTAGGAAGAAAATGTTAGTGTAGTGAAAGTCTTGAATGGATTGTATCCAGTCCATGTTAGATGGGATTTGCATGATTGAAGATCTTGCTTGAAATCCTCAACTTGATTGAAGTCAGTACCCGAAGCTCTGGCCAGAGTGTCAGTTGAAATGGAGCAAGTTGTATCCAGTGCAGTCAAGGAGGTGTGGCCCATTTTCTTTCTGGGGTTTCCAGGGATTGCTGTCAGGCAGGTCTTTATTGGCTGTGTGGACTCAAACATAAATAGTTAGCAGAGAAATGTTTGCTTGTGTATGTACACATACTGGGCAAAGCAACCATGGGGGAATAACGATTACAAGAGGGTGTACCTTTGAAAGAAAGTGCCAAGAAAAGACAAAGACAGTCCCCAAATTCTTCTCCTATTCTGTATTACATCAATTGGCTTCTTGATACAATACAGAAACTCTAAAGTTTAGTTAAACAACATGCTTGGATTTTAGAGGAGGAAAGCCAAATCCACCTCTAAATCCAGCATTGGTTTAATTGAATAGGGACTAGAAAAAGAGAAATAGAGTTCTCTGAGAGACAGCTGTAAAGTTTACTGTATGGCACATTCCTTTTATTTGATGGTTATAGCTACCTTCTCTTCTTAAGTATCTACCCATGCAGTGTCCTTTGCCTTCTGGAGATGAGTTTTCCTGTGAAGATAAAAACAAAGCACTTCCCTTTCCTTTGGGGGGTTTCTATTTAGTTTATAAGATATACCTTAGTAGGATATCTGTCATTTCTCCTCGTCGAGAGGTTTTTCCTTTTCAACTTGAATCTTGATCAACTTTGATGGTATCTAAAGTTTTTCTTCTCCTGTGAAAACCAATGCAAAACCTCTACCCCAATGTAACACATGTCCTGGTTTCCATACAGAGGTTAGTACATCTTTGAAGTATACCAGCTGATTCAATTCAGCAGTTTTCTCCGTAGTCCAGTGTCTTTCTGCAGCCATTTGTCCTTTCTCATTGGCATTAAAAAAAGTTTAGTGTTAATAAAGCATTATGCAACCTATGTTTGGGCGGTTTAGTCTTCCAAGCTTGTTTGTTAAGCATCTCCTTAAGTGTTCTATTAGATCTCTCAACCACTGCTTGTCCTGTAGGATTGTGTGGTATACCCGTAACATGCTTTATGTTATAATATTTGAAAAACTGTTTCAATTTTGTGGAGACATATGCTGGAGCATTGTCAGTTTTTATTTGTGCAGGTATACCCATAACTGCCATCACCTCTAGCAGGTGTGTAATAACAGAATCAGCTTTTTCAGAGTTGAGAGCAGTAGCCCATTGGAACCCTGAGAATGTGTCTATAGTATGATGCACATATTTCAAATTTCCAAATTCTGCAAAGTGAAAGACATCCATCTGCCAAACCTCATTTCTCCGAATGCCCTTAGGATTGCAATCTGCTGGCAATGGAGTTTGATTATAAAAGGAACAAGTAGGACAGTTTTTCATTATCTCCTTGGCTTGTTGCCAAGTGATGGAGAAGTCCTTTTTCAAACCTTTGCTATTTACATGATGTTTCTTATGAAATTCTGAGGCTTCTAGCACACTTCCAATTAATAAACGATCAATCTCATCATTGCCTTGTGCTAGTGGGCCTGGCAGACCTGTATGGGATCTGATATGTGTAATATATATAGGATTACTTCTGTTTCTGATTGTTTCCTGTAATTGTAAAAACAGAGAAGTTAATTCTGTATTATCAGGAACAAATTCTGCAGTCTCAATGTGTAACACGACTCTCTCTGCATATTGAGAATCAGTAACTATATTAAGAGGTTCTGTAAAATCCATAAGTACCATGAGAATTGCATATAATTCTGCCTTCTGTACAGATGTATATGGACTTTGAACTACTTTACTTACCTCACCTGCTTTATAACCTGCCTTACCTTATTTGTTGCCATCAGTGTAGAAGGTAAGAACTCCAGAAATGGGAATTTGTCTTACAATACGTGGAAGAATCCAGACTGTCTTTTTTATGAATTTAATTCTGTCAGTTTTGGGATAGTTGTTGCTAATTGTTCCCAAAAAATCAGTAAGAGCTGTTTGCCAATATTCATTATCCTTCCACAAGGAGGAAATTTCCTCATTAGTTAAAGGTACTATAATTTCTGCTGGATCTTTTCCAGTCAGTTGACGGAGTCTTAATTTGCCCTTTAAAATCAAATCAGAAATCTTTTCTGTATACGTCTTTAACTTTTTATTCTGTGTATGTGGCAGAAATATCCACTCCGATATAGTGTCTTCCCTCTGCATCAGAATCCCAGAAAGGTATTCTCTGGATGGCGAGATAACCAGAATACAGTCTAAATCAAGGTTTATCCGATCTACATGTGCATCCAATATTCTGTTTTCTACCCATTGTAACTCTTTTTCTGCTTCAGCAGATAATATTCTCGACTATTTAGGTCCTTATCACCTTTAAGGGCCATTTTTAAATGCTTTAAGTAATGTCCTTCTATACCAATAATTGTCTGGAGTTGAGAAATTTCCCCTAATAAATTCTGAAGAGAATTAAGAGTTTGATAACGATCTCTCCTAATTTGTAATCTTTTGAGATCTGATTCTTTATAAGTCTATCTTGTAACCTAAATAGTTAATAAATCTCCTCTTTGTATCTTTTCTGGGGCTATTTGTAACCCCCATCTAGGCAGAACTTCCTTTACCATGTCAAACATACGTTCCAGAATTTCCTTATTAGAATCTGATGAAAGAATATCATCCATATAATGATAGACAAGAGATTGTGAAATTTCTTACAAATTATTTCCAAAGGTTGCTGTACAAAGTACTGACACAAAGTAGGACTATTTAGCATTCCTTGTGGCAAAACCCTCCACTGATATCTCCTAACTGGCTGTGAATTATTAGGAGTTGGTACAGTAAATGCAAATTTTTCTCTATCATTTTCCTGTAACTGTATTGTGAAAAAAACAGTCTTTTAGATCAATGACTATGATCGGCCATCCTTTAGGTATCAAGGAAGGCAAAGGCACTCCAGGTTGCAGAGAGCCCATTGGTTGAATTACCTTATTTATGGCTCTCAGGTCTGTCAGCATTCTCCACTTACCTGACTTCTTTTTGATAACAAATACAGGAGAATTCCAAGGACTGGTAGATTCCTCTATATGTCCAGCATCTAGCTGTTCCTGTACTAACTTTTCTAAAGCCTCTAGCTTCTCAGAGGTCATAGGCCATTGTCCTACCCAAACTGGTTCATCTGTAAGCCACTTCAATGGCAGGGTCTTTGGCTCTTCTGGGGGTCTATCATTTGTATTTAGTTTCTGTACAGCCTGGATGGTTGGTAACTGTTTTCCATAGCATCTTACCAGATCTTTTCTACTATCTAAAGACTGTACATAATTTGTATCTGACAATGGAGGAATATTAATCTGAGTAATCCATTGCTGTAAGAGATCACGACCCCAGAGATTTATAGCTATATCTGCCACGTATGGTTTCAGTATCCCTTTCTGTCCTTCCGGTCCAATGCAGACCACCGAGTTAACACTCTGTCGAACTCTAGATAGAGTTCCAATTCCTAAAAATTGTACATTTGCCTCTCTAAGAGGCCATTTCTGAGCCCAAGACTTTTGGGTAATAATAGTTACATCCGCCCCAGTGTCTACTAAGCCAGAAATATTATTAATTCTCACTTTCAACTGAGTCCTTTTATCATTAATAGAAGCTTGCCAAAATATGCGTTTCTCATTTTGTCCATTCACACTTGATTCTTCCTCACTATTCAAACTACCATCTACAGCAGCATCATTTTTCACAATAGGCAAAGAACTATCTATTCGTCCTGTGAGAGATTGTCTCCCACTGCTACTGGGAATGACTGGAACTTTCTCGATGTGGGGGCCTTCTTGAGGCACCCCCCTGAGGGTTTCCCCGGCCTTAACAGGTTTCCTTGCATGTCCCTGGTCGATCTAAATTCATTGGTCCAGTGTCTGCCCTTACCACATCTTCTACACAATCCAGAAGGCAGTGGCCTTCCATATGAGGCATTGTTAGAATTCATTTGTCTACAATTTCTCTTAGTATATCCCATTTTACCACAGCTGAAACATCTAGGTTCCTGGTGCCTTCGTGGTCACCAGGGGAAGGCTCTTTCTACCCAAGGTTCTGGTTCATAGTAGTAGTAACCTCTAGCCTCTTGGTACCCATATTGACCTCTGTAAGGTGCTTCTCCTTCCCAAGCCCTTGCATCCTCACCTCTAGAACTTTAATCTCCTGTTGCTGTTTTAAACCTTTGGAGATGGCTTCTCCTACCCAAGCTCCAGTATCTTGCACATTATAATCAATGTTGGCTGCATACAAAACCCATTCTTCTAGTGGAGCTGATCTCATCTTTAAAGGCAAAAATTCTTTTGCATATTGGGTTTGCATTTTCATAAGCTATTGTAGATATAATTGATTGTCTTGTTTCCAGATCTGTTACCTGTAATTCTACTGCCCTAGTTAACCTTTGTAAGAAGTCTTGGAACTGTTCTGTGGGTCCCTATTTTAATGTGGTATAAGCTTCTAGGCATTCTCCTGGCTCACAAACCTTATCCCACGAATTTAATGCTGCTTTCCTGCATAGAGACAGTATATGGTTGTCATATTCAGCCTGAACCTGTGGGTTAGCTTAAATATCCTCACCAAGAATCTTATCTAGGGGGGCTTCAAAACCTTCCTTTATGCCCTGATGCTCAAGGAGCTTCGTTTCCTCCCTGACCAATGCCTTCCACTGGATTTGGCATGAATTCTCAAGTACAGCTGCCACCAATTATTCCCAACCTGTGGGAATCATCCTGTTAAAGGTTGCCCATGAATGTAATAGCTATTTTACTTATGGGCTATGGAGACCATATGAGACAACTGATTCTTTAATATTCTTAAGATCCTTCAGCTGTATAGGTTGCCATACATAAGCCATCTGTCCCTGAGGGTGTTTCTTAAAAGATGGCTTTTCTACCATGGTAGCTGGGTAGATTAATGGTGTACAAGTAACAACCTTAGAAGAATAGTTATGATACCTGGGTGGAGTAGGTGCCTGGGATTGGAGTGATTCTGCCTCTGAGGCATCCCAATGATCTTTAAACCTATTAATGATATCCTTATGAAAAGTTTCAATCTCCTTAATCATAAAAGATTCCAAGCATGTTAGTGAATCTGTAAATTGCTCTAACTGCTCCTCTACACGTTTTTCTAGGTCTTTAATACTCTTGTCATTAGACAGCATCTGGATGGTATGGAAACTGCCTTCTAGGTATTGGAGTCTAGATTCGAGGTCATGATTTGCTGATTTTGAGTCCTCAGCAATCGACCCTATGGACCTCTGTAATCTGTCAGCCCTGTACTGTAAATTGTCTTCCAAACATTCGAATCTAGATTCAAAATTGTGATCTTCTACTTTGGATGCTTCAATAATTGATTGAATGGCATCATCCAATTCTTCAACCCTATCCTGGGTTTTTTGCACCTTTGCATCTAGTTTCTGGGTAACATTGCCTATCTGAGTTTTAAGCTGGCTACAGAAATTCTTTAGTTTGTCACGGTCCTCTGACAGCCTAGCCTCTAAGGCCTCAGACATGGAGGATCTCTCTGTGTTTATCTTATCATAAATACACTGCATCTCATCTTGGGTAACAGACAGCTCTGTCTTTAGCATATTGGACACAGAGCCAAGCTTATCATCCAATTTCTGTTCCACTTGCTGCACAATTGTGGTCTGACCTAATCTGTTCTCCAAAACATCAATGCGTAAAGCTGTTATTTCCTGTAAGTAGGTGGTGAGGTTATCTTTGTCCCTGTTCCTGGAGCTTCTGGCTAGGAATGTTGTTTGTTCCAGCAAGCTAACTCCCATTATGGCATATAGGCCAATAATTGGCAAATTAGCATCCTCCTCAAACATTGAATTCACATAATAAGCAAAAATATTACCAATTTTAGCAAATGATAAATATTCTGCCATAATTTTACCTGATTTCTACTCCAGACGCAGTAACTATCTTTGGCCAGCAGGTGGCGCAGGTGTTCAGCTAATTGGTGCGGCGTTTGGCAGCTGTCAGTCAGGCAAGATGGTGGCAGCAGTGGAGAGAGGTCACAAAGGCGACTGTGCTTATCTTAGGGAGTATATGGCCTGCGGCTGCAACCACTGAAAAAGATTCGGCTTTACTGCCGCAGGGGCAAGGGGAAGCGGCAGACCCTGCTGAAAGCCGAGGCCTACTCAACTCTACTACAGAAGGCCTCTGGGCTGGTCCCGTGTGTACGTGTGTACGGTGGTAAAACCGTGGGAGGTGTTGAGAACTCTCCCTGCTGGGCAGACTGTTCTGAGCAGCGGTGCTGGTGTGGCGCAGCGAATCGGCTGCGAGCCGGGAGCACCTGTGGAGAGAGGGAGCTTCCCCGCCTAGGCCGCAGGGACCCACAGGCTGTCCCAAATGGAGCCTAGGTTTCCAATATCCCACTCCTGACAACCAATAATGTGGGAAATTACCAATACGGAGCCAGGTAGAAATACAAGGGATTTTATCAGGGAAAAAGTCTTACTTACAGAACGACCTAGCCAGCTGGGGCAGCAGTCTGTACAGCAAGCCGAAAAGTGAAACTGAAACCGAAACCAGCCACCTGACTGCCCTTCACTCTACATCACCCTGACCACGCCTTTGCAGGCATGGCTACAGCATCCCCTACACCTAATTCTTACATTTCAGGTCAGTGAGAGACCCTGTCTCAAAAACAAGGTGTGAACTGCACATGAGAAAGAACATTTAAAGCTGACTTCTGGTGTCCACTTGCTTACACATATGTGTGGACCAACACAAACGCACATACGCATACACAAACAACAAGAAAACATTTGACAGAGCTATATTGAGGGGCTGGGAGATGGCTCCCATCTTCAAACTCATGGCAGTTCTCCTGCCTGAGCTCCTGAGAGCTGAGGTCATGAGTGTGGTTCATGCGTGCCTTGTGTCAATTCTTGAGACTGTAACTCCTCAATTTGGTATACATTCTAAAAGGCATGCACACCTACAATAATAACAATACATTCATTTTTAAATGTTTTAATATGTTGTGATAGTTATTCTTGGTTGTCAACTACCTCTGGAATTAACTAAAACCCAAGGGGCTGGGCACACCTGTGAGGATTTTTCTTGATTGAATTGTTTGAAGCAGGAAGATATAAAACCAAAACAGGAGCCGAATTGCTATTAAGTCTCCATACTTTACAGAATAAGTTTGTTTCCTAAGCCTACTATATCCTGTCAGCCATGGTTTCCAACCCATGCTGAATTTGTGACCCCATGGTGTGTGCCCACCCCTTTGCCTTAGTAAATGCCTGCACACCTGTCATGACCGCCTGTGCATTGGACATGTTCTTGTGCCCTGAGTCCCCCTCTCTTCCGTCCAGGTGCTAACAGCCAATGATCTCAACAGCTGTTTTCTACCACCCGTAACCCTTGCCCCTAAAAGGGACCTCAAATTAGGGCTGCTCTCTGAAACTCTGATTTAGAGGAGGCAGTCATCTGACCGGTCCCATGTGCACTTCTGAATATAGTCAGTCATAGAAACCGTTTTTCTCAGGTCTAACAAGACCCCATCCTAAGTCCCTTCTTCCGGTGGGAAAATCCACCTTTGACCTGGGTGGCAACTATATGAGGACACAGGAGGAGGAAGGTTTCTCTCTGCCTGCTTGCTCTCACTGGCAAGTCCTTCACTGGCATTAGAGCCTCCTTCTCCGGGATTCTGGTGTGTACTGAAGACCAGCCGAGACATCCTTGAACTTGCTGCTGGGAGACCAAGACTGCCATTGTTGGACTACCTGGACCACAGCCTCTAAGCCACTCTCATAGTCCCATAAGTGCAAACATACATACAAACATACATACATACATACATACATACATACATACATATTTCTGTTTCTGTTCTACCCCTTCTGTTCACACAGAGAACCCCAACTGATATGGATGTTTGTTCCCACATTGTGTTTTCATCAATCTCTTCCAGCTACCATTCCTCCTCAGGTTACTGCCATCACCCCCACTAGGGATTCTTTGCATGCCTATATCAGTTGTCTACACCATCCCATGAGCAACTGTCATCGACTAATTTATGAAATTACTTTTTTGGGAAAACATTTCAAATACTGAAGATGAAACAAAAAGCCTCCACAGTGTCACTTTGCACCTTAGACTTCCAGCTGTCATGTGGGGAAGGGAGCTTGGCTGAGATTGGAGGCGGAGCTTTTGAACCTCCAGGGTTGTGTGTAGCACAAAACGCATCCACAGTTTTGTGTTTTATGTTAGAGTTCTGGGGCACTAGCCTCTGGATTGAAGTTTGATTTTTATGTTTTCTCATCTTTTTATTATTATTATTATTATTATTATTATTACATGTTTGCTATGAGTGCTGCAAGTGTGGGGCAATCAGGACAGGTTGTGGTGGTCGGTCTGTCTCCACCGTGAGGATCCCAGAGATCTGTCCCAGGTCATTTGCCCTTGGTTAAATGCTTTCCTCTGCGCACTCTTGCCAAACCCCAGCTTGATTTTGAAACAGATCACTGATAGATCACTTGACACAGCCTGGAGTCATCTGAAAGGAAGCCCGGCTTGAGGGTTGTGTAGATAGGATGGGCCTTTGGGTATGTCTGTGGGACTGTCTTATTGTTAATCGGTGTCGGAGGGCAAAGCCCTCTGTACCACTTCATAGGCAGGTGGCCCGCAGCTGTGTAAGAAAGCGAGCCTAGTATAGGCCTGAGAGCAGACCAGCAAGTGGTGTCCTTCCAGCTTTCTGCTTCAAGTTCTTGCACTGCCTTCCCTCAATAACGAATGGCCTGTACCCTGGAGTATAAGTCAAGTAAACCCTTTCCTCCTAGCGTGTTTTATTGCAACCATTGTTGCTAAATGAGAACCCTTATTTGCATGACTTCCAAGTAATCACCTAAGCAAGGTTTCTCTATACTAGTGACCTTAGGGCCAGGTAATCCTTGAGGTAAAGCTGGCCTTGCCTCATAGGATTCAAGCGTCAGTAGCACTGCCTTATAGTAGCAATACCAAAACTGTTTCCAGACATTATCAGTGTCCTCAGCAGTGCTGCAAGCCATTTCCTCCAGAGCAGACATGAGCACTCATTGTTTGTTTTTGGAGACAGGGTTTCTCTGCGTAGTTTTGGAACCTATCCTGACACTCGCTCTGGAGACCAGGCTGGCCTCAAACTCACAGAGATTCACCTGCCTCTGCCTCCGGAGTGCTGGGATTAAAGGCATGTGCCACCTACTCCTGGCTTGCCTTGGGCTTTTTTTACCCTTCTTTATACCTTGCTTTCCTGCTGGCTCTGTGTCTGCCTGTCTAGTGGCTTCCCGGTTTCTGGCCCCAGGAGTCTCCCTCATTCTCTCCTCTCTTCTTCCTTTCTATTTATTCCCTCTGCCTGGCAGCCCCGCCTAGCTATTGACCCCTCAGCTTTTTATTAGATCAATCAGGTGCCTTAGACAGGCAAGGTGAAAGTGCTGCAACACGTCTCTACGTAATTAAACACACATCCTTACGTCATTAAACAAATGCAGAGTAAACAAAAGTAATACACCTTTACACTGTTAAGTAATATTCCACAGTATAAACAAATGTAATACATCTGCAGCCCAGTTATTCCACAGCATGAATGGACTTAGAAGCAAGGCCACCAATCTTGGGGGCGGGGATTTCTCCTTCATATGTGGATCCTAGCCTCTGGCTACATGTGTATAATTGAACATGTACTTGAAAGTAGTATAACAAGTTATAGAAGAACAAGAATGGATAATTACAACATAAAATGCCTACTCAGGAGCTCACACATACACTTTGTGTAAGTTCTGTGTCTGTGCTCCCAAAGTATAACACATTTCCAGTGTAAAGTAAGTCCGTAAATGGATATTGACTGTGTGATTCCACGAGAGGCTATTTATATTACTGTGAGACCTGAATTGTAAATTTGTGTTTTCATTGACATTCTTCTAGAATGTAGTTCTAAATACTACTAAATACAATGTACTTGATCCTTTACACAGGAATTTTTGCTATTCAGATTACAGAGGTAAAGTTTGTAGCAAGTATGTTTAAAATACTGTATTTTCAATGCACTGAGACTACCTGGAAATACTGCTTTGTTTCAAAGAGTAGCATGTCAGAAATATAAAACATAAGAGTTTTTTTTGGGGGGGTATATGGGGATTTTTTCCCCCACTGTAGCAAATCTATATTGTATCATTGTTGATAGATAAGCGTGCTTTAAAAAAAATTAAACAACAAATAAACTAAAGTCCCTTTAGGAGGTAGTAATGAAACAGAGTTAAGGGGCTAGAGAGATGGCTCAGTGGTTAAGAGCACTTGCAGAGGACGGGATTCGGATACCTAAGATGGGTAACGCCAGGGCCAGGGCATCTGGCACGTTCTAGAAGCCCTCACGGGTACCAGGCACGCACGTATGTGTGGCACACATACATACATGCAGGCATAACAATCACACATAAAACCAACCTCAAAATATTTTAGCGATCAGATTCAAATGCTGAGTAATCCAAACCCCACAGACGGTGCTAATCTACACAGCAAACCGTCCCATGGGTCCCGCTGCGATTTCAACCAAGGCGTCGAGCATAAAAATCGTACAGTGGACACAGTGGACGCTGTGTCGCCCGTGCCCACCGGGTCCCAGGGTCGGGGCATGCCCCCACCAGGGGCAAGCAGGCGGACCAGCCACCCGTGAGGCGACGCCTCGTGGCAGCGGACCAACCCCGCCCCAGGGCAAAAACAGGAAGCGAGGGGCGGGGTTCGGGATGTGACCGGGAGGATCTGCGCAGGCGCGCTGGCTGCGCCCGCGTTTCTCTCTGGAGATGGCTGCGGTAGCCCGTCTTGACGGAAGTGGGAGTGGGGCGTGACAGGGACCGCTGTGGCCGGAGGTCAGCGCGAGTAGAAGGCTAGATCTCCCGGGACCTTCAAATCGTCTTGCTCCCCAGGGGCCTCCGGGGCGGAGGGGCGGGGCATCCGCGGAGGGGCGGGCGTCGCGGGAAAGGGGCGGGGCGTCGCGGGAAGGGGCGTGGCGTCACGGGGAAGGGAGGGCCGCGCTGCTCCGCGACCGCCGCAGCGACGCAGGAGGAGACGGGGATGTGAGCCACGGGCCCGGCGTGCGGGGACGATGCTCGCGCTGCTGGGCTCGGCGGCCCTGGTGCTGGTGGCCGGGGCGCCGTGGGTGCTGCTCGCAGCCGCAGGTGAGCCGAGGGGCCTGGCCGAGGGCCGGGCGGCGGGCAGGGGGAGGCCTGGGCCGCTCTGCGGGCGCGGGTGGCCGGAGTCCCCGCACGCTGGCTGACCCGGGCTCCCTCCCGGCGCCCGCGCCCTGCCCCAGCCGGGGACGCTCGCACGCTCGCACGCTCGCTCGGGGCGGAGGGAGGGCGGGAGGGAGAGCAGACGGCCGCAGAATCGCGCTGGCCCAGCCTGGTGCAGCTCGTCCCGGCTCGCCCGGCACTGAGAGCCGCCCTAACGGGCCGAGGCCGGAGCGTCTCACAAACACGGACAAGCAAGCCGGGAAGCCAGTGGGCCAGCTGGCTGGGGAACGGCGACAGACAAGGCCTCTTCCTGGAGGCCTAAGGACCCAGAAGGCAGCCAGGCCGCGGCAAGCTCGGCTTCCTCTTAGGAATCGGACGCCCCAAGTGTCACCCTCCCTCCTGCAGATAGCGCCCAGGACTGTAACCTCGCGCAGCTGGCCTATAGGAGCTTTCTCTTAGAAGTCCTCAGTGGTGGCGCTCGCCTTTAATCCAGCACTGGGGAGGCAGAGGCAGGTGGATCTCTGTGAGTTCGAGGCCAGCCTGGTCTCCAGAGCGAGTGCCAGGACAGCCTCCAAAGCTACACAGAGAAACCCTGTCTCAAAAGAAAACAAAAAAGAAATCCTCACGTTCGTGTTTACTGCGATCTGCAAGGGAACGCCTCCCTGTTTTCCTGTGAAATGGACATCCGAAGTTAATTTTAGCCCGCTGTGGTGACATTCACCTGTCATCTCGGCCCCGGAGATACTGAGGCAAGAGAAACAGTAGCACCGGGCCACCGCGTCTGTGCTCAGTACTGAGGCTGTGTCTCAGAAGAATTGACCTCAAACTGAGCCAGTTACCGAGGCTCACTCTATAGGCGCATTTGCTGGACTCTTGCTACGCTTGTCACAGAGTGTTTTAAAGTAATAAACTAAACTTTCAGCGCTGCCGTTCCACAGATGGGGAAACTGAGGCACTCAGGTTTAAGTAGCCTGCCTAACATCGTGCACCAGTTTCTGACTGAATCGAAAAAACCATGCATTGATCGTCTTAACTGAGAGCCGTGTGGCTTAACCGCGCTGAGCAGTTGTTGTTTTGATTGTGTGTGTGTGTGTGTGTGTGTGTGTGAGAGAGAGAGAGAGAGAGAGAGAGAGAGAGAGAGAGAGAGAGAGAGAGAGAGAGAGAGAGAGGAGAAGAGAGGAGGAAAAGAGGAGAGAGGGAGAGAGAGAGGGGGAGAGGAGAAGAAGGGGGAGAGGGGAAAAAGGAGAGAGGGAAAGAAGGGAGAGGGAGGAAAAGAGGGAGAGAGAGAGAGAGAGAGAGAGAGAGAGAGAGAGCGCGCATTCATTGTGCGCCGCCTGTGTGCTCAGGAAACCGGAGGGCAGAGGCGAATGTCGGGCGCCTGGCTCTGCTGCTGCCCTCCGTATTGGGACAGGATCTCTAACTGAACGTGGAGCTGGATAATATACTGGCCGCCCATCAAGCTCGGAGGACCCCCCTGCTGCCGTCTGCTCCACACCGGGATGGCTGGCACGTGCTGCCACGCCCAGCTGGAGACCCGAACTCAGATTCTCACGCTTGCGCCATTTCCTTTAAGGCAGGTTCTAACCCGGCTGGCTTTGAACTTGAACCCTCTTGCCTCTGCTAGTTGAGTGCTGGGATTACTGGCATATGCTACCACCCCGAGCCAGAGATGGGTTAGTTGTTTTGTTGTTTTGAGATGGCCCTGGCAGAACTGGTACTCACAGAGATCAACCCACCTCTGCCTCTAGAGTACTGGGATTAAAAGTGTGCACCACCACACCCAACCAGAGCTGTTTTCCTAAAGGAAAACATTTCAAATAAAATAGTTGACTATCCTTTTACATGTTAAAGCCCTCCTTAGCCCTCTTGCTGTTAATGCTCTTCTCCCCCTAAAGGGACAATAATGTTGAAAAATTAGTGAATGGGTACTCTAAACTTGAGATTGTAATGTTGGTCCTTACTCCACAACTCAAATAAAATAAAATAAAATCATTCTTTTTGTCCTAGTAAGGGCCAGTCTAGGACTTTAGACCAAGAAAATTGTCCAACAAGTTAATGAAATCCTGCTGTATAAATGGATGGATGGATGTCTCTATGTTTACATCAGATTTCAGAAAATAGTACACCCTAGTGGTCAGCAAGATGAACATTAAAGCTTGGAAGCAACTGAAATTATAAATAAACGCTCATATATAAATTTTATATCTTGGACCAGCAAGATGGCTAAGTAGGAAAAGGTACCTGCCCCCAAGCCTGAGGACCTGAGTTCAATCCCCAACCCACTTGGTAGAGAGACCCGACTCCAGCAATCTGTCTTCTGACTTCCACATGCTCGCTCTAACATAAATGTGCCCACAGATAGACAAACACATGCACAAATTCAGTAATGTTATGTTACATGCTAAGGGGGGAATAAACTGTTGTTACTGACACTGCAGAATCTATGAAACAACGTCCAGTTAACTCTCATTTCCAAATCTCCATTCACTTCTGAGTCACCAAAGCACCAAAATGGTTTTACCATCAGGGGCTCCTTCAGTTAGAGAGATGATGGCACCCTGGAAGCATCAGGGGCTCCTTCAGTTAGCGACATGGCACCCTGGAAGCACCCCTATCTGTACCTCATCAAATCTCCACCTCCTCTCCGGCTCACAATCATTTTAATTACAATATTACCAACAGGGTTAGAGTGGTGACTCAGCAGTTTAGAACGTTGGCTTGTCTTTCAGAGGACCCAGGTTCAAGTCCCAGTACCCAGTTCTAGGTAGACCGATGCCCTTTTCTGGCTAGACAGGGACATGGTGTACATGCAGACAAAGTACTGACACATATAAAATAAATCTGAAAAGGAATACTGTGACCGCGACAGATGCTATTGGATCTTCTGTTAATCTCCTAAACCCAATCACTGCCCTTTCCGCACAGTCTGTAAATTCCAGCAAGTGGGATGGGGATCGAGTTAAGAGGGGAGATTGTGTTTAGGCTGAAGGTGGAAGACTCTGGTGGGGGTCCTGGGTCTCTCCTCATCCGATCTAGCTATACTCTTAGCCTCTGGAGTAGAAGCGTCAGGATATGACGTGGTTGTCTGAGACAGAAGTCAAAACAGTGGGGCCAGATCTGAAAAGATAGTTTTAAAAAATTACAGCCTAGGCGCTGGAGAGATGGCTCAGTGGATAAGAGTGCTGTTGTGTAGCGGGACCTTTCCCTAACCCTGGTCCAGGGAGTTCAGTACCTTCTTCTGACTTCCGTATCATGAGGCACACGTGGTGCACACACATGCATGCAGGAAAGACACTCATGCACGTAAAGTAAACCTTAAAAAAAAAAAAGCATATCAGGACTGGAGAGGTGGCTCACTTCAATCTCTACCTCCAGAAAATCCTAACAGCACCTGCTCTCATCTGCTCACACCCACACACAGACACAACACAAATATAACTTTAAAAAGTGTGTGTGTGGGGGGGGATCTGCATAAGACCAAACTAAACTCCCTTAACATAGGTGACAGTGGTGTGACTGGGACAATACATGAGGCCACTGGCAGTGGGTCCAAGATCTAACTCTAATGCACAAATTGACTAAGTGGAGCCCATTCTGTATGGAGAGATAGCTTGCCCAGCCTAGACACAGGGGTGTGGGGGTGGAGAGGGGCCTTGGTCCTGCCTCAACGAGATCAATGAGATGATGGGACAGACTTAGTAGACTTCCTAGGGGAGGCCTCACCCTCTCCATGGAGAAGATGGGAGGAGGGAGAGTGGAGGGAGTAGGAGGAAAGGAAGGAGGGGGAACTGGGATTGTAATGTAAAAAATAAATTAATTTTAAAAAGAGAAAAAGAACAGAAAAAAAGGGGGGTTACAACATGTCTTTTTAAGGATTCTAGAAATATGACTAGCAGGAGTCAGTGTCTCCACCTAGACAGCACTTTAAACTCTTTGGAACTCTCTGGAGTGTGCCAAAGACTTTAAATCATTAGCCCAAAAGAGTGACTCTGCTTTCAAGGGAAATGAAATACTTTCTTCTGAAACAAATATGAGTGACCAAAACCCAAGAATACCTATTCAAAGGTTACATGATCTTTTTTTTGTTTCTGTACCCATAGAGCAAACAAGTTCTACGTTATTCAGTAACTATAAGGATGCAGGGAGCAGGGCATTACATAGACAAGTTATAGGAGCGAGGGACACCCACCAGCCACCAGAAGGAAACGATACCTTACCTCATTCTTAGAAGATTGTCTACCTCAGTGGTCTACTCTTCTACCTACTTCCCTGCAAGTGTTAGGTCAGGAGAGACACTTGTTTCTGAAGGTTCTGGAGCAGCCCTTGCCCCAGCCTCCCAGTGCCTGAGGCGGCAGATGGGTCTGTGCTTTAATTCCTTTTGGAGGAAGATGCTGTCTAAACATGGTCCTTCTTGGAATGTGGTCTATTGTCATAGTTTCTTTGGAAGTTTCTA
This sequence comes from Cricetulus griseus, assembly GCF_003668045.3. Classification (NCBI taxonomy): domain Eukaryota; kingdom Metazoa; phylum Chordata; class Mammalia; order Rodentia; family Cricetidae; genus Cricetulus; species Cricetulus griseus. Next base: position 6,299,673 of record NC_048597.1, on the reverse strand, counting down.
GTTCACACAATTAAGACTATAAGAGACAGGCATTATATATTAGTAAAGGTTCTATATAGCAATTATAAAGGCCCGCACACCTCATGTTTAAATTGTGTACGAAATCTGTCCATCCTTCCTAGGGTGGGGATCTTCCCTTTGTCCAGGATATACAAATAACCAATAAAGTAGTACGGAGATTGTGTCCAAGCAACCCTCTTATTTACCTAATAATGGCCCAAGTCCTCAACCACACTGTAATTACTCTGTATTGTATTAATTTTTATTATCTTCTTATGTCTGTTTTATTAAGCTATCATAACTGTAATTATGTAGGAAAATGTCTGGATAGAGCTGGGCTCTCACTGCAGTTTGAGGCATCCACTGGGGGCCTTGGCTACAGTGCCCACATTTCAGAGGAAACTGCTGTATACTTTGCTCTGTGTGAATAAATTCTGTCCTGGGCTTAGTGTTTAAGTCCTTAACTGCACTTGGAAAGACCTGGATTCAGTTCCCAGCACCCACTTGGGGTTCAAAACCATCTGTATCTTCAATTGCAGGAGATCTGATGCCCTCTTCTCACCTACATGGAGTACACACACACAAAGTACTCTACATAAAATAGAATACATAAGTCAAATTTAAAATTTTTAAATACTTTTGTTATTCCCTGAAATTAAAATACAGTTACATTGTTTCCCTCTTCCCTTTCCTCGTTCCACCCTCCCATCCATCCATCCATCCATCCATCCATCCATGTACCACCACAGCCACCAATACTCTATCAAATTCAGGGTCTCTTTTTCTGTGTGTGTGTGTGTGTGTCCACCACTACCGCCAACCCCGTCTCTATCAAATTCATGGTCTCTTTTTCTGTGTGTATGTCTGTCTCTGTCTGTTTGTATGTGTTCCTAAACATATAATTAACAACCTTCTCAGTGTGTATAATGTTACTTGTGTGTATATTTTCAGGCTGACCATTTGATATTAAATAATCAATATCAAATGATTGTTGTGCACTTCCCTGTGGAAGACTATTCTCTCCTGCTCTTGGCGGTATTCCTTAGTTGCCTATAGGGTTTTGTTTTGTTTTTCTAAGACTGAGGCCTCCTGAGCCTTTGCCCTTCCCCATTAACACATCTGCTGGCAGTGTGCTTGTTTAGATCATGCTAGGCAGCCTTACTGCTGAGACTTCATGGATGTAGCCTTTGACATTTCCAGGACACACAGTCTCACAGCAAACTCCTGTTCTTCTGGCTCTCACTGTCTGCTTCCTCTCCACAGTGATCCCCGAGCCTTAGGTTCACGAGCTGTAGCAGTATCAGTTGGGACTGAGCACCACAACTTTGTGTTTTATCAGTTGTGTTTTTCTGTTATGGTCTCCGTCTGTTGCAAAGAGAAGTTTCCTTGATGGTTGATGAGAACAACACTTAACCTGTGGTTATAAGGGCAAACATTTAAAATATAGTTAGGGATTATGCTGGTTTTAGTAAAGTGATGTTTGTAGGCCTGTCTTCGCTAGCCCTGGGCAGTTGGCGAGGTTTCCAGTCCCAGAAATGATTTCTGACTGGCTAAGCAGATCTTAAGTTCAGTTGGTGAACCATTGGTTACCACCAAGGTGTGTGTGCCACCATTGTGCCCTCAGCACTATGGTGCCATAGTATTAGTTGTCATTGTGGTCCTGAGGCATCGTAGCTTAAAAAAAATTTGAAACTCAGTCCTGCTATTGATGTGAAGAATAACAATTTATAATATATTTCACAGCGTATAAATAATCACTTTGTTGCATGTTGGCTTTATAGGTGCGGAAGATCTGGAGCCTCCTGAGGATGTGGATGTCTACATTATAGATGACAACTTTACCCTAAGGTGGAGCAGCAAGAACGAGTCACTGGGCAGTGTGACCTTTTCAGCAGAATATCAAATGTAGGTGACTGACTGGCTTGCTGGAATGATAGGGATCATTTTTATAATTTCAATACTGTAACTTCTTTTTAATGTGGGAAGCATTTGTTTTTTTCCATTATAGGGAATGTCATGTCCTCACATATTTGTGACTTTATCTCGGTGGAGACTGATCTGAAATGAAGGGCTGGTCGGGTGGCTCAGCAAGTAACAGCACTTGCCACCAAGCTCGATAGACTGAGTAGTGGGTTTCCAGGAGCCACCTGGAAAGGAAGAATGAACTCCTGCAAGTTGTCCTCAGACCTTCACTCATGTGCCTTGATGTGTTCACACACATGCACACATATACAGAATAAATAAAACATTTCTTGAGGGTTAAGGATGAGATTAGTAGACAGCCATCCCTGTATCATATTCATTAAATGTGGGGTAACCGTGTCTGAACTGTCTTTGACACATGGAGAGAACCCAGAAAGCCTGCTGGGTCTTGGAACAGCCCTCAGCCTCTACAGTTCTACCCTCATTCTCGTCATTTATAGAGGCGTCATTGTTTTAAACTTTTCAAGGTTATTTAATTTGGGTGTGTGAATGTGTTGGCTATATGTATGTATGTATGTGTACCATGTGCAGTCCAGAAAAGGACATCAGATTCCCTGGAACTGTAGTTAGGGAAGGTGGTTAGCCGTGTGGGTGCTGGGGACCTAACCCAGGTCCTCTGCAAGAGCAGTCAGTGCTGCTAACCCTGAGCCGTCTCTCCAGCCCTCGTATTTTCATTTCAGACACAGTTCATACTCATCAGTATTTTGGACCTACATTCCCATAGACTGGGTGTTTTTGTCGGTGCCTCTTTCTCAGCACTGACTTTCTGCCTCTCATTTGCTAAGAGGATGGGCAGAGAGCCTCAGAAGGCCGGCTTTCAGGAGGGCCCAGCTCAGGAGGCACAGCCCTCCATGTCCTGCACCCTTTGCCCCTGTGTCGATGGAGTCCGCAGTGAAGGTCGGTGTTAGGACTCCAGTGCCGCGTCCGACACTGCGCTCTGGTATTTCCACGTGTTACTGAAACAGTGACCCGAGAGTTTCCCAGCTGTGTCTGTGTACACAGGCACAGTGAGTTTTCATACCGTTTGTTCTTGGCTGAGTTTGGAATTCTTTCATCCAACAGCTGGTTTAGGTATAGTGAGGATGTTACCCCATAATAAAGAGCAGACACCAGGGTCACGCAAATATGATTCTTATCCCAGACTTGGTTCGTGGTGGTCTGTGCCCTCTGTTCTGGGAGGAGCACCACATGTGTGTGGTCCTTACCTGTTGTGCTGGCCTTGTAAGGGTCCCCTTGCAGAATCCTGTGTGACTGACAATGTTGGTGCAGTGTTGAGTAGACTGAGCAAATCGGCCTTTAGCCTGTCCTCCACTGCCGTCTGTCTGTCTGTCTGCCTTCCCTGTTTTCAGTGGAGGTGACGGTGAGGAGATTACCACCCAAATCAAGATCGTTCTAAGAGCAAAAGGAAACAGTTTTAAACGAGCTGGGCAACAGATCTCAACTGCAACTTGTCCTGGAACTCTGATGCTGATGATGTGGTGGTGATGATGATGGTGATGATGGTGATGATGGTGATGATGATGATGATGGTGATGATGATGATGGTGATGATGATGATGGTGATGATGGTGATGATGATGATGGCGATGATGATGGTGATGGTGATGATGATGGTGATGATGATGGTGATGATGGTGATGATGATGGTGATGATGATGATGGTGATGACAATGATAGTGATGACAATGATGGTGATGATGATGACAATGATGGTGGTGATGATGACGATGATGATGATGGTGATGATGATGACGATGATGGTGATGATGACAATGATGATGATGACAATGATGGTGATGATGATGACAATGATGGTGATGATGGGGATGATGATGATGATGGTGATGATGACGATGATGATGATGATGATGGTGACAATGATGGTGATGATGATGGTGATGATGATGATGGTGATGATGATGGTGATGATGATGACAATGATGGTGATGATGGTGATGACGATGATGGTGATGATGGTGATGATGATGATGATGGTGATGATGATGGTGGTGGTGATGATGGTGGTGATGATGGTGGTGATGATGATGGTGATGATGATGGTGGTGATGATGATGGTGATGATGATGATGGTGATGATAATGATGGTGATGATGATGGTGGTGATGGTGATGATGAGCTTAACTCTAAAGTTTGTTCTGATAATGGAGTAAGTGATTTTGTATAATGTACCCAGTGGGGCTGGGGTGATGACTCACTGCCCTTCCAGGGGACCCAAGGTAAGTTCCTATCACCCAGGTCAGCCAGCTCACAACTGTCTATAACTCCAGCTCAAGAGGTATCTGTAGGTACCTGTATTCACATGAACATACTCACATAAATAAATTCTTTTAAATGTTTTAAATAAAAAAAAATTTATCTGAATAAAATAAAAGCTGAAGTACCCAGGAGAGTGATAGAAATGATGAACTAATGTGTGAGCAGACTTACTGTGCACAGTATCTGTTTAGTAAACATGTACCTCCCTGAGTAGCCCAAATGCCTCTGTAGGGAGGAACCATAGAGGACATGAAGTTACTTCTTGAGACTAAGCTCATGAATGAGTCTTTTAATTGTAAATGATAAAGTATTTTTAAAGAAAATATAAAGCTAGCTCCCACTGTAAGAAGCTCCCTTGAATGCAGTAGCCATTCACTGACAGGTAAGCCACATCTCCAGGGACATGAAAGGAGACAGAGATAAAGAAATGATGGGTTAAAAGGACAATGGGGCTAATTTAGTAATCATGCAGTCAGTCAGTTTGTCAGTCAGACTGAGTCAAGGTATTGCTTATGCTAGGCCTGCACTGGCCACTGAGCAACACTACCACTAAATTTTTTTTATTTAACTTTTAATATTTTTTTCTTATTTTTGTTTGTTTAAATGTTTGTTTATGGACTCTTACTATATAGCCCAGAATGATTTCAAGCTTACTGTGTAGTCCAGGCTGGCCTCAAAAGTGCAATCCTCCTGCCTCAGCCTTCCCAGTGCTAGAATTGTAAACATGGATTATCGTTCCCAGCCATGCCGCCATTTTAACTATTGATACCACTCACCTAAATTTATGTGATTGGACATTTCCACTGGAATCCATTTGTTTTCATTGGATGCCAAGATGTGTGTTCTGGAGATGTGATAGAAATATGGAGACCGGGGTCTAGAGAGGCATAGCCGTGAAAGGCGCTGGCCTGGAAGACAGCCCAACTTAGGTGCTCAGCACAGGTCGGGCAGCCCTCAGCACCTGTAACCCCAGCTCCAGCTGTTCCCCAACCTTTTGTCCTCAAAGGTACCCACAATAACATATGCATGCCCACACAGATACATACATATACCCATAATTTTAGAAGAAATCTTTGAAGAATTAAAGACTCCAGGAAACAGAAAGAACAATGGGTCTGGGGGAGGGCAGAGGAAGCTGACAGCCACAACTCGGAAGTCTGCCCTAGAACAGGCTGCGGCCATCTGTTCATAGAGAGAGTCACCTGGGGTCACCAGATCAATTCCCAGTCTTTAAAAAGAAGTTAAAGTCCAGAGACAGAGGTTCATCTCCCAGAAGTCACACAACTGTCTTGAAACAGGCCGGCCAAATCTGTTTTTGTCTCATGGATCGTTTATTTCTGTGTCCTTGAAATGCTAATGTAACCACCCATAAAATTGAAGTGAAAACCCTGTTAAAAATTGACTAAATGGGGGCTGGGGAGATGGCTCAGGGGTTAAGAACACTGACTGTTCTTCCAGAGGTCCCGAGTTCAATTCCCAGCAACCACATGGTGGCTCGCAACCATCTGTAACAGGATCTGGTGCCCTCTACTGGCCTGCACTGTATACATGATAAATAAATAAAATATTTTTTAAAAATTGACTAAATGAGCTGGTGGTGGTGGTGGCAGGCGGCCAGCGGCACACACCTTTAATCCCAGCACTTGGCAGACAAAGGCAGATTGATAGATCTCTGTGAGTTTGAGACCAGACTGGTCTACAGAGAGAGTTCCAAGACAGCCAGAGCTATTCTATAGAGAAACCCTGTCTTGACAAACAAAACAAAAACAAAGTGATCCCTAATGGCAGTAGCCTCTACTATTCCAGATGACATACTTGTTAATGGCCTTGTGCTTGGGCACATACTGGGCACAGTTTGTACAGCAAATTGCCTGCACATTGCCCCAAATGGCCTTTTAGATGCATCCATTGGGTTTTGTTGTTGGTTTTGGTTTTTTGGTTTCCGGCCCTTCGCTTACTTGAACACACTTAACACATAGTGATACTCAACATAGGAAATAAATTCTTAAATTAAGCTAACCATGTTGGTGAGCAGGAAATGTATTTGAAACTTCTATATAGTCATCAGCTCATTCAGTTTTGTTTTGTTTTCTCCATTAAAAGAGACGAGACGGAGAACTGGTTAAAATTGCCTGGGTGTCAACATGTTACAGGGACTGAATGCAAATTCTCTTTACTGAACACAAGTATGTATGTCAAAATGAAGTTTCGTGTAAGAGCCGAAACAGGAAAGTTTGCTTCTTCATGGACTGAGGTTGACCCATTCATTCCATTTCTCAGAGGTAAGAGAATTGATGTCACCAGAGTTCTCTGTGTGACCCATTCATCTGTGTGGTGCCGCTCCCATGCCCTAAGGCCCTTTTTTCTGGCCTTCTGTATTAGTGGCTCTCCAAGTGTGGTTGCCAAGAGCCTTTAGTAGCCCCAGGAAGTCAAGGCTCTCCCTAGTAATTCAGAGACTTAATTGCCTCATTCATTTTGATAATCTCTGTAAACAAAGGAATTTTTGAAAGGACACTAGACCTGTGGTGTGAACTTACTGACTGCAGACATGGGGTCTGTCTGTGCTGGTTAGCCCACATATTAATGAGATTTTCTTAAAGTAGAACAATATCGTACCTTAAAATCTTGTTGTTTTGGGGGCTGGAGAGATGGCTCAGTGGTTAAGAGCACTGACTGTTCTTCCAGAGGTCCTGAGTTCAATTCCCAGCAACCACATGGTGGATCACAACCACCTTGAATGAGATCTGGTGCCCTCACAGGCAGAAGACTATACATAATAAATAAATAAATAAATAAAATCCAAAAAAAAAAAATCTTGTTGTTTTGGAAATGTACTTCTTTTAAACAGTGTTTCTGATAGTTTTATCATCTTTGTGAATTCACATTTTATCTGTTGTTATGGTCAGTATGCTGAATGTCAAAGCACTTCTCCAGTACAGGTCTTGCACAGCTTCCATGATTTCCGTAGCAGTATAAAGAGATCTAGGACCAGAAGTCAAGGGACACTGTCCTGTCCCAGCCTTTGAAAGGCGTGGCCTGCACTCACTGTCTGTCATTTTACCCACCCAGTTCTCATAACTGTCCTTCACTTCTTCCTTCTCGAGTACCGTCACTTCTGCAGACGTCAGCCGCCACCTCTTGCTGCGTGTGCATTCCTGGTCCTCCGGCTCAGCACCTGACCACAGGGTGGACGTGGCTCCTCTCTCTAGAAGCTCTCCCTCCTCTCCTGCCTCACCAGGGCGCTGCTTGTTCCCGAGTCTCCTGATCACTGAGTTTTCCTCTTTCTGTTTCTTTTGTTCTCTTCTCCAGGAAATTTCAAGGTTGGGCTTCAACAGGTCCCAGGTGCAGTCATTAAACCTGCTTTGACCCCAGCCTTACATTCCCTGCCCCATCGTCCCCACCATCCCTATCCAGTGTCCACCTAGATGCTAAAACTATCTCGTAGTAAAAATGGTCAGGTGAAGCACCCAGTCTCCCTCACAGCCCTTCCTGCGGCCTCACCATCTCAGGAAATGACATCAGTGGGTAATTTGCTCAAGCTCAGACCCATTTCCTACATCTTGTACCTCAGCACATCCCTCTGACCACCCTGTGAGGGTGTCTGAGACGGTCCTCACCTTTCTGCCAAGGCCCTTGTCTTCTTCTCTTGCTGACCTCTCTCCTTCTCATCCTGTCTGTACCATCCCCCGCACTTTACGCGTTTTTCTGCAGTGCGTACCTGCATGTCTTTGTTTGGGGGTTGTTCCTGCCACGTCCTCACAAAGTGTCAGACCCGTGAGGGCCTTCCTCTGTCTTACCACACCGGACAGACACTGTTTATTGTGAGCGTTTGGAATGGTGCTTCTGAAGTTACAGAACTGTTCTCTGATGTCAACAGCTCACATTGGCCCCCCAGGAGTACGTTTAGCAGCTGAAGATCAAGCTGTAATAGTCTACATCTCTCATCCCGGACAAGGTGGGAAGATGTGGTCAAGCGATATTCTTCGCTTCGAGTACAGGGTAGTAATCTGGCAGAAGTCTTCCAATGAGACAGTAAGTTTCTGTTTTCACCTGGGCTCCCTGTGAGAGAGAAGGTGGCGAGTGAATTCTAAAACTTGACTGTGTGTTTTTTATCTTTTTTGTAGCAGAGTATTACAACCACTTATTATACAGAAAAGATTTCAAAACTGTTGCCAGAGACTACTTACTGTTTAAAAGTTAAAGCAATACATTCGTCCCTCGGGAAACACAGCAATTATAGTGCAGTGCAATGTATAAACACCACAGGTAAGAAAGAACTCTGACTTTACATCAATAACTGACTATTGACAGCATTTAATTTGGGCATTTTCTCCTCTAATTGCTGAACCATTTTATATGATGGTTTAATAATTATTAAAGCATTAGTATGGATATGCCATTGAACACTTGTCTAGCACACCCACAAAAGGAAGGAAGCGTAACAGTGCTTACAGAATCAAGTCATTTACTTTGTAATTTTTGTCCCAGTACTAATGAAAATCAATTCTGCTTGACAGTTAAAATGCTTTTTACTTGCCTGTCTTCCTCATGTAGCTGCTAGCACAATGGCCAGCACCCAAAGCATACCCCTGCAGAGCATACCCCTGCAGAGCATACCCCTGCAGAGCATACCCCTGCAGAGCATACCCCTGCAGATGCGATGTCAAAGCTGAAAACAGCCTGCAATACTTAGTCACTGCCAACCTGGCTGATAGCTAAGGTTGGGGTAGGAGCTGCTTCCTGGTTTTAATAATAACTTTAGTGTGTTTGCCTCTTAAAATCAAACAAAATAAAGGTGCTTCTGTCCCACTGGTTTAAAATGTGTGTCTAATGGATTCTTTGGCTTCTAGAGGCCAGTAAGATGCCAGTGCCGGAAAACATAGAAGTGGATGCCCGTGGTGAGAGCTATGTTCTGAAATGGGACTGTGCGTCTACAGACGTGAGCTTCAGAGCGCAGTGGCTCCCGTGAGTTCCTTTCCCGAGTGTTCTTACTCAGTTACTTTGATGTGCACCCACGCTCCTTCTGGGTGTGACGTGTCACAGACAGTGACTGATAGGTGTGATGGTTGGGAAGCAGGGAATTTCACTGTAGGGAATAAGGTGGAGAGCAGAGCCCCTACCAGCCGGCCCTGGCCTCTGTACACTTCCCAGCTCTTACACAGTGGACACAGCACACTCATGCACATGCGCACACTCACTGGCTCACACACAAAGAAAGGAAAAGTAGTCACCCAGAAAGGTGGTTCCATTCAAAACCTGCCTTTCTGCTGCACACGGCCTGTGGCTGCATCAAGGGTTCATCTCAGAGGCCATGTCCACCAAGGAGGTGTTTCATTCATTCCATTAACTCAGAATGGCAGAGTGGGCCCTTAGCTAAATCTTCAAAAGCCCTCCTCCTGCCAGACTGTAACCTGACAGGAAAGCGAAGCAGCCACCATCTCTTCAGGTTTTGCCCACACTCTGTGGAGGGGTTGTAGACGTATGCAGCAGAAGGAAAGGCCCTATTTTAGTGTTGGCTGAATTTTGTGACAGAAATGTTCCCATCATGGCCACTTTGAGGCCACCGGTGTGAAATCTTTGAGTGTGGGCCTGGGAAGACTTGCAAGTACATGACGTGCTGTTAAGTAGTGTATTTGAGCATATGAGGCTAAAGTGGCTTCAAGAACACATAAAATATAACTAGGATTTCTCAGTTATGGTTACTGTGGTTGTGATGAGTTATGGTCACTGTGACCAAAAGCAATTTGAGGAAGAAAGGGTTTATTTGGCTTGCACTTTGTATCATAGTCCATCATTGAGCAAAGTCAGGGCAGGAGCCTGGAGTCGGGAGCTGATGCAGAGGCCGTGGAGGGGAACTGCTTACTGGCTTGCTCCTCAGGGCTTGCTTGCTTTCTTCCTTTCTTCCTTTCTTTCTTTCTTCCAATTTTATTTATTATGTATAGTGTTTTATATGCCTGCAGGCCAGAAGAGGGCACCAGATCTCATTACAGATGGTTGTGAGCCACCACGTTGTTGCTGGGAATTGAACTCAGGACCTTTGGAAGAATAGCCAGTGCTCTTAACCACTGAGCCATCTCTCCAGCCTCAGGGCTTTCTTATCAAACCCAGGACCACCAGCCAGGGGTGTCCATACCCACAATGTGCTGCCCCCTCCCATAGGTCAGGAATTAAGAAAATGCCCTACAAGCTTGTCTGCTGAGAGCGTAAATATTCCACAGGCATTTCCTGTCTCAGATGACTGTAGCTTGTATCAACTTCCCATAAAACTAGCCACACATAAGACAAAGTGCGTTCTTAATATTTTCAGTAAGTTTTTATTTCTGAATTTTATATCAGCCTTCTGTAAAGGGAGACTTTTCCATCAGTCCCCCATCTAGTCTAGGTCCTACTGGACCAGTTTCTCTCCACCTACAAGGTCCAAAGCCACTATGAAATAACTACCCAGAGACCTAATATATATTTGTAATTGTTTGGCCATTGGCTTAGGCTTCTTACTAGCTAGGTCTCTCTTAGTTATTAACCCATTTCTATTAATCTGTGTATCACCATGTGGCCTTGACTTACCTAGGTGATGCCCTGGCATCCTGCCTCCCCAGTGGCTCCTTCTGTCTGCCTCTTTGTTCGGAATTCCCACTTATCCATTGGCTGAAACAGCTTTATTTATCAACCAATAAGAAACACATAGTTATAGCATACAGGAAACATCCCCCATCAGCCTTCTAATAATAATTTGTTTATAAAACATGTACTTTGAAGAGATGGCTTAGCAGAGAAAGTGCTCACCATGCAAACATGAGCCAGAGCTGAGATCCCTAGAACCAGGGAGATCCTACAGGTGTAATAGCACCTGTAGTCCCAACACCCGAGAGTCAGATGGGGCGCTCTGAGGCAAGCTGGCTGGCTAGCCTGGTCACGTCAGCAAGCTGCAAGTTGAGTGAGAGATCAGCTTAAGCCTACATAAACACACGCAAACACATTCACATACTCACACAGTGAGCATCAGGCTTGCTGTGTTACTAAGAAATTCAGGCACACTCTAGAGCATCCTCAACTCTCCCTTGTTGGGGGATCAGTGTCTCCTCCATTGTCCCACGAGTTTCCTAAGTGGGGAAACTGTCCCTGGGGCCACAGTGCTTATTGCAGTGTCTGACATATTATAAATCTCAGTACATATTTACTGAGTTCATGGTTGAATTTAACCTTTTATTTTGTCTGTTCTTTCAAAGTGGCTATTTTAAAAGTATTTCTGGAAGCTCTTCAAATGAATGGAAACCAATACCTACCTGTGCAGATGTCCAAACTACGCACTGTGTCTTTCCTAAAAACACCATCCACACGGGACTGTTCTTTCTCCGGGTACAAGCATTCAGTGGAAAAAGCACATCTTTTTGGTCTGAAGACAAATTGATTGATTCCCAAAAATACAGTAAGCCAAGTTTTCTTTGAGACGGTACCTGACACTGTAGCCCAGGCTGGCCTGGAACTCCCTGTGTAGCTCAGGCTGGCTTCAAACTCATGGCAGTTCTCCTGCCTGAGCTCCTGAGAGCTGAGGTTATGGGTGTGGTTCGTGCGTGCCTTGTGTCAGTGTTTTACGTGAGACTGTAATTTCCTCATTTAATTGAGGATTGTAAAGATTGTCTTAAGGAGTCTAATTCCATATTCTTTCTTTATGTGTCTCTCCCAGCTACCATTCCTCCTCCCGTCCTTGCTGTCACCCCTACTAGGGATTCATTGCTTGTCTATGTCAGCTGTCAAGACAATTCCAGCAGCAAGTGTCATGGGCTAACTTATGAAATCATCTTTTGGGAAAAGACTTCCAGTACTAAGGTAAGAAGCCTCCACAGTAACTTTGTGACTTGGCCTCACAACTGTGATTTGGGAAAGAAACAGCAGGGAGGGAGAGGGAGAGAATAAGAAATCCCACCTTTAAGGTTTGGGGAAAATCTTTTAAACACTGGACTGTGGCTGTGTGCAGTGGAGTGAATGTCAGCCTTTTCTGTGTCCATGACAATTACAGGTTGCCTGCATCTGGGCCCTACTTGGTTGTGTGTGTGAGTCCAGGCGTGTGCGCATGCTGTGTCTGTGTGTGTGTATGTGCGCTTGCATGTGTGTATAGCAGGCTTCCTTGGACCACCAGCCCCCAAATCACGACAGGGAGACTTATTAATTATGAATGCACAGCCTTAACTTAGGCTTGCTTCTTAACTTAAATTAACCCATTTCTATTCATCTGTCTGCGGCTCCAAGGCTCATCTGCACACTGTCCATCCTGCTTTCCTGCTTCCTCTGTGCCTGCCAGCCCTGCCTAGCCCTCCTCTGCCCACCTATTGACCGTTCAGCTTTTTATTAGACCAATCAGGTGCCCTAGACAGGCAAGGTGAGACAGGAACACATCTTTACATAGTTACACACATATGCTGTCCACAGCATGCGTGTCATCAATTGAATGCACATTGTGGGGCACACGTGGAGGTCTGGGGCAGACTGGGAGTGATAGCACCTTGCCCCTCCCAGGCACTGAGCTCAGGTGGTCAGGCTCTTCAGCAGGCACCTTTACCTACTGGGCCGTCTTGCCAACCTTCCAGTTTGCTTTTGAAATACATCCTGAGTCTGTTGCTGTGGAATTAGAACCATTTTTACCATGATTCCCAAGTACTCCTCTAATCTAAGGTTCCTTTGCAAGAATGCCATTTGAGCCAGGTAATTCCTTGTGGTGAAGCTGTCTTACTTTATTGGATATCTGACATCACTGGGCTCCAGGGTAATTCCTTGTGGTGAAGCTGTCTTACTTTATTGGATATCTGACATCACTGGGCTCCATCGGGTGTCTGTAACGCTCCCTCAGAGGTGTGTCAACCACAAGTATCTTCAGATGTTGTCATATGCCCTCAGCTGGTGGCTCAATAGGGACAGAGCCCTGGGTGTGATGAATTTTGTGGATTCCAGAGGAGAAGAAGCCTCCAGCATTCGGCTTAACCTATGGTGGGAGAACCAGCTAAAACGTCTCCTCATGGAGTAGTAATGAGAAGGGTCAAGGGTTGCTCTGAACCAGCAATGACATACCATACCACGAACCCTGTGGGACATCAGTCAAGGAATCAAGCATAAAATCTGGTTCAAGTGACATAGCAAACACTGTCTCTTCATGGAAATTTAAACAAATTGAACAGGGCTGTCTGCCTACACTACTGTAGCACCATTTAACTCATTGAGAATTATCCTTGACATTCACTGGGCATGAGGTCAGACAAGCTGATTCTATGGCCCACGCTACAAACTTTATCCTGACCTTTGGTGTTGGTATAGTCTTCTGTAAAGCAGTGGTAGCCCTAGCAACTTGGCTTTATGGGTGTTCATCAGATTTGAAATGAGGTGACATGAAAATACCTGGCACAGACTCAGTACATCTTAGTGACTGTGCTGTCCCTTGAAATCCTGGCAGCAACTCGTATCCTGACTTGTGCTAAGGTTTTTACATGACCTGGCCTGTCTCTCTTCAAAAAGACAGTGTTTGCAGTTAATTTGTGCAGCAGACACGGATGAGTGTTGCTCACTTTCTCACTGATGGGAACAGAAGCCCAAGTGTGCCTGGTGGCATGGTCTGGCCTTTGTGCTTCACCAGGGATATACATGTCACCTAGTCTCTGAGACACAGAGGATGAGATGGTAGACCAGGCCTTAGAGGGAACTACCCAGCCAGTTTGTGACCTGGTGAGAAAACCATTGGAGTTGAAATGGCTTTGTTACACAGCTCTGTTGTAGCATTGGAAAATGAGGGATCAATGAGGTGACTCGTGGCAGCAGCAGAGCGAGGCTGGAACCCTTACTCTTAACTGTCCCCACCATTGTGCTAAGTGACAGTCAGATTGAGAATGCCCTGAGGGAGGCATTATAGGGAACAGATTTTTAACTCTGATTTGGTTCTAATGGGTTAATTAAAACAAGTTTATACTGCTTAGACACATACTAACTAGATTTTTGGAAGACACCAATCAGTAATAGAAAAAGAATCCAGCTGGGCGGTGGTGGCACACACCTTTAATTCCAGCACTCGGGAGGCAGAGGCAGGCGGATCTCTGTGAGTTCGAGACCAGCCTGGTCTACAAGAGCTAGTTCCAGGACGGCCTCCAAAGCCACAGAGAAACCCTGTCTCGGGGGAGAAAGAAAAAAAAAAGGAATCCAGAAAATACCTATTCTCTATCTGATTTTCTGAGGTGACTGGATTTTATCACGGTTTTATTATTTTTATAGAGAAATATGGTGAAGGAAAGCCCAGAGTTTACCATTGAGAACCTGCAACCACAGACTGTGTATTGTGTACAAGCCAGAGTTCTCTTGTTTGCCACGTGGAACAGAAGCAGCAGCTTCACTGATGTGCTGTGTGAGAAAACAAGGCCAGGTGAGAGCTTCTGGACAGGTTTAATGGAGCAGGAGGTGATAGAAGCACTGCATTGGGATTGGTGAAGAATTTCTTTGCTTCAAATGGTGGAACACGTCCTTCCTGAACCACAGGCATCAAGAGCAAACCCAGCCGAGTCCTGCAGGCCAGGGAACACACCTCTGCTCAATTCAGTCCATGCTCCCATTGCTGCTCTTCCCCCGGGGCTCACATTAATTGCAAACAACCGGATTGCTCGTTTGTCCTTTTCTGGTTCTGAGTGACCTTGTGGAAATGGACATTTGTTGTGAGGGTTGTGATGAGCCAGTGCTGTAGTCTCCTTTGTGTTTTTTTTTCCTGGAGGCGAATGGCTTAGCCATGGAAGGCTCTGAAGATTTTTTGGGTTCCGAGCTGTGCAGGTGCTGGGACACCAGCTGAGGGACCTCTCTGTTCATACAGCTCTCCCCTTGAGCCCAGGCTCAGTTCAGGTGTGGTGTCACTGCCCTCGGCGGTGAGTTAAGTGCCACCCAGGAGGGTTCTCAGGATACCATTCCTCCCTGTGGCTGCTCTCACAAGAGTGTGCTAACGCTTGTGTTGTGTTTTAGGACATTCTTCTTCCATGATCTGGATCATAACTGGATTTGGCACTCTGTTTTTTTCTGTCTTCATCCTTTATGCCGGAAAGAACTTCCTGAAATACCTCAATTATGTGTTCTTTTCATCGCCCAAGCCTCCCGCCAGTATTGACGAGGTACGTTCTTTCTTGTCACCAGCTAGGAAGCGGGGAGCAAGTGTTCAGATTCAACAGATGATCTGTGCTTTCTTGATGTCCAGGAAGTAACCTGGGTGGCTGTGGTGGTGCATGCCTGTGGAACTTAGGAAACTGAGACAGGATTGCAGTGAGTTTGAGGCCAGTGTGAGCTGAGTAGTCAGGTCCTATCTCCAAAAACAAGATAGAAGGTTTTCAGAAGCTCCAGGCCAGCCAGGGCTGTAGAGAAACCTGTCACAAACCAGGGTGGTGGCACCCTCCTTTAATCTCAGCACTTCGGGGTCAGGCAGGGCTATACAGTAAAACTCGGTCTCAAAAAACAGATGAAAATTTTCAGACAATGGCTTAATGCATAACAGCTGTCCTGTTTAGCAATGATCTACAGAAGCTGTATTTTGGTTCCAAGTGAGTGCATGTAGGTGTGTAACAACACACTTGAAAGTGGACAGCACTGATGTTATCCCTAAGAAATGACCAGAGAAACGCTGCCCCGATAGTTCCGAGTCCAGAGGCAGAGCCTGGGGCAGGCCGTTTTCTCCATGAGTGATGCTGCCGACTTCCTATTCCCAGAACAGGCACTTGATGCCCGGGGATAAACACTAGTGACCTTCTCCTGTGGCCTTGTCACGGGGTGATGGGGGCTAGCATGCTCCAGGATCAGTCTTGGAGGACACTGGAGGTGAGCATGCGTGAGTCTGAGACAAGGGGCTTCCTCTTGCCATCATCTGCCCTCAACGGCACCTGACCGTTTGAGAGTGAAACACAGGCTGTGGTGGGAGGAACAGCTTGCTCTGGCCTCGCGTGGTGTTTGTCTTGGCATTCACTATCTGTGTGGTTTTTCACACCACACCAGAAACACTGCCACCCTATTCTCCATCTGACTTCACTAGTTCCCTGGGTGAAGTCACAGAACCGTGAGTTTCTTTCAGGACTCCTATGAGGTCAGCACTGAATGGGGAAGGGCTGGTCCTAGAACCTGCAACTCGGGCAATCTGTTTCCCCCGGGGAAGGCTCAGGCTGGCCTTGAGAAACAGTGCAGCCAAGAGTCAGGCTTTGGATGAAGGGGCTCCAGGGGAGCGTTGGTGGCCTTGCTGCTGTGTGAAACCGAGCAACTTCTGTTAGAGAAGCAGAGTCCTAAGGAACAAGGGACCTGAGCCGTGAGGGCCCGATGCCCTCAGCTCAGCATTCTCTGCTGGAGTCCCCAGCTCGCCAGTGTGCTTGGGCAGTGACAGTCGTGATGTAAAACTGGCTCCTGACCAGCTCGACTGCAGGGAGACGTTTGTCTCTCACTTGTCACTGGTGAGCTAGGTATGGTCACTTGAGAATGTCCTTGATCCCAGGGCCCCCACCCCAGCCTCAACAGCGCACAGTGTCTATCTAAGCATTCTTCACAGCCTTACCCAAAAAAGGCCTTCAGTCTGGTGGCCTCACTCACCTTCTGAGCCTTGACCGCGCATTGCTGAGTTTGTCTCATCTGTTAGATTGCACACGCCAAAAGACAGGTCTGCTAATGTTAGACATAAGAAAGCAGAGAAGCTAAACAACCTGTGTTCCTTTCCTTTTTACCATTAGTTTTTCTCTGAGCCGCCTTCAAAGAACCTTCTGTTTTTGACTCCTGAGGAACACACTGAGAGATGCTTCATCATTGAAAACACAGACACTGTTGCTGTAACAGAAGAAAATCACACTCCCGAGGAAGAACACAGAAAGTACACTTCCCAGACCAGCCAGGACTCGGGGAACTATTCTAATGAAGAGGAAAATACCACCGGGAGCGAAAGCAGCCAAGGGCTTAGGCTGTAGGACTGCATCTGCCCACGGTGGGCTCTTCTAGAGTTCCATGTCGGAGTCCAGGGAGCACGTCTTGCCCTCCTGGGACCTGTGAGAGGGGTCCGCTTCTTGGGAAAGCAGAAGCATCTTCAAAGCCCAGTCCTGCAGGCACAGCAGCTCTCCAGCCCTGACTCGGACGGCCATAGTCGGGCACAATGTGCACTCCTCTGTGATGAGGAAGGCTTAATGGAAGGTGGCTGCCTGATTCTGCTGGCAGCTGAAGTCTCCAGTGCTGTCTCGGGCCACAGGTGTGTCCCTGCTGCACATGGCCTCTGGTCTTCTCTCTCGGTGTTCATATTCTAGGAGATATCCAGAACATACATTTGGCTTTTTAATACTGCCATGCCCTAAGGTGCCTCAGAGGTACTGTTGTCTACACTAGCACTTCCTAACACCTGGCTTTCCACAGCAGTGCCTTCTGCCTAGAACTCAGAAGTCACTGAAGCCGTGGAGAAAGGGGACTCTTCGTGAGTCGAGAGTAGCTGCCCTTACAGTGTAAGATCTCAGTGCGGCCTGGGTAAGCACGTTGCACTCTAGTGCTTGTAGGACAAGACAGACGTGGAATCAGTCATTCAGTGAGGAAGACGAACCGTGTACAGTCTGCCTTTTTATTAACACCCAATGCTGGTGTCTATGGCTCTTGTGTGTTATTTTATAACACCAGGCTGACCGCTCCTCTCCAGCAGTATTCGGAGCCCTTTCAGCACCCATGTGCTTACAGTGTCAGCTGCTAGGGTGAAGGAAGGATTTTGATTGTGTGGTGCTGTCTGCGGGTGCCTGTAACAAACCTGAAATGGATGCCCATGGGTGTCTTTCGTAGGCAGACATCTGGCAACCCCAGTGGCTCCAGGTTGACTGTCAGTCCAGGTGTGGCAGGACCCAGCTGGGTGGTGGCGCCCTCCTTTAGTCCCAGCACTTGGGAGACGGAGGCGGGCAGAACGGGTGAGAATGTTGGGCACAGCCTCACCCCCGGTGTCCTCTGTACTGTGCTGCTTTAACCACCCAGGCCAGCCCCGCCCATCCTGTGTTCCCCACGGAAGAGCTCCTTCTGACAGGACAGCCTACAGAGAAGCAAGGCCTGTCAGGAGGTGGGGAAGTGAAGGCCAGGACATGAACATGAAGTGTTCCATCCCTTACAAGTACAAACACGGGTCTTCAGGGTGAGACCTCAGAACAAGTCCTCGGTGGCTGCAGCAGGTGGGGAGGGGACTTCCCTTGCCTATTAAACCAACCACAAAGGCAGTCCCACCCCATGCCTCTTGGTGCCTACTACAAACAGGCTGCCTGCTAAGATGACAGGGTTGTCCTTAGGAATGCCATGCACCCCAGCACCCACATGGTGGGCTCACAAATAGCTGTCACTTAACTTTAGACGATGCAGCTTGGGCTCCTGGTTGCACCAGGCATGAGCAAGGTGTACTCACATGTAGGCAAGACACCCATACACATAAAAGTAAAACCTTTAAACAATTACAGATCTAAAAAGAAATAGCATGCACCTGAGGGCGGGCAGACTGAGAATCATCGGCAGTTCCTGGAGGAGCTCAGTGCCGTCTAAGATGAACGTGGACGTGGTCTCAGTAACGTGTGTGCAGATGTAAACAGTGACAGGCCCATGGACTCATCTACACGCACCCACACAGGTGACCTGGCTACATTCCGTTAGTATTGCCTAGAGCCCCTGTTAGCGGTTGACTCTAAAATAGAGCAGCTGCTCCAGACCAGAATCAAAGAAATCTGTAACCTATAAAAAGGTTCATGTGACAAATAGCCAAGGAACAGCGGTGCCTGCTGTGTTCCCTTCCCTGAGCAGCACAGCAGGGGCCCATTGTATGAGCATGTGCATATGTGTATAAAGAACAGAGCCTGGCAGACAGCTTTGTATTTCTCTTTGGGGCGGTGTCACCAAAGCCTTCCCCACCCCTGCTGTAGCCTTGTGTCCCTGGCGAGCACTGTTCCTGTTCCTTTGGAGTCCGTTTTCCTCTAGTGCAGAAGCTTCCAGCTGGGACTGAGTTCCTCACTGTGCCCCAGCCCGGTGCTAGTGCAGCGCTCAGCACAGAGGGCGCTCGGCACAGGCAGCGCTCAGGAGCCACCGAATAAGTGAGATCTGCAGTCGAAGCCGGTGTAGGTGCTAGTTGGTTTCGGAGGGAAATAACCATGTTTTTATGTTTGTATGCACCAAGTTTGTATCTTGCCCTTTTGTGGGCCTGAGGCTCACTGCTGTAAAAACAATTTTACTTAATAAACGCTGGAGCTGCCGGGCGGGCGTTGGTGGTGCACACCTTTAATCCCAGCACTCGGGAGGCAGAGGAGGCGGGTCTCCAGAGCAAGTGCCAACATAGGCTCCAAAGCTACACAGAGAAACCCTGTCTCGAAAAACCAAAATAAATAAATAAACGCTGGAGCCAAAAGTCTGGGTTTTGGATGGTGCTACTTTGAGCTTGGATTCTGTGTGCCAGCGGGGTGCTGAGACAGTGCCTTTCAGAGCCACTCACAATAGCAGGACACTGATGCCCTGTGGCCACCATCCCACAGGTGGCTGGTGAGGTGATTGTGTAGGACTGCTGACTCTGGCTTTCTGGATCCAAACTGCTGCCCTTACAAGTGTTTGTCACTCTTCCATCTCACGTGTACTGACACCCGGGAGACTTGGGTGAACACAGCGTGTATTTGTTGGGTTCCTTCCTCACAGTGGAGGAAATAATAAATCCATCTTTCTTCCTAAGAAGTGCCCTGTTAGTTGGTGACAGTGACAGGTCCCAGTTGCATTCAGGCTTTGCTTTGCTATGCTCCTGTCTCAGTTCCCAAGTGCTCTTCTAGGTGAACATGAAGAGAAATGTCACCGCCCAACGTCGGGCGCCAACAACAGACCAAAGAGTGTACCACCTAAGTCAGTGGTTCTCAACCTTTGGGTCTTGATCCCTTTGGGAGTCAAATAACACTTTCAAGGATGTCACATATCAGGTACCCTGCATATCAGATGTTTATGTTTATTCATAACATAGCAGATTTACAGTTATGATGTAGCAATGAAATAATCTTATGGTTGGAGGTCACTACAACATGAGGAACTGTATTAAAGGGTCACAGCATCAGGAAGGTTGAGAACCACTGACCTGAGTCTAGCTTGCTGAGCCAGTGAGTTTATTCCGGTTTCTCACCCAAGCTCAGATGAGGACTTAAAAGCTGCATGTCCGAGCCCCCTGTCCCATTTGCAGGCACGTCTGCTAGGGTGCCCCTCTTCTAAGCAACTGTTCCCTGCCTTCTTCACCTCAGCCAGGGTTCTATGATCACACGACGCCTTGGAAGCTTCCCTTCTCTTTCCAGGAGGAAAATTCACTACATTCCAAACTCACCCTGGGCAGTGATGGGGCACGGCTTTAATCCCAGCACTCAGGAGGCAGACTGGGGTGGGTCTCTTGAATTCCAGGCCAGCCTGGTCTACACAGAAAAACTGCATCTTGTGGGTGGGGTTGGTCCCCCAATGTCTCTGTGTCTGTCTCCCCGCTCCGTGTCCATCTGTCGGTGCTGCATACAAGTACGAGGGAGCACACACCATGCGTGTGTCACAGGTGTTCATACCCGTGTCCTAGTGTGAGGGACTGACTGGGACCTGAGACAGGTCCCTCACTGCAGAGGAAGCTCAGGGCTCTGGCTGGGGTGGTTGACCAGCAAGCTCTGGAGATCTGCCTGTCTGCCCCAATGGTAGGAGCGAGCACACACAGTGAAGCCTGGCGTTTCTGTTAGGTGCTGGTGTAGGTTTTCAGTTCCTCGAGCTTGCCGAGGAGTCCCCCCAGCTCTTCGTGGGGCTTAGGGTGATCACAGTTACCAGTCTTGAGGGCCGCGTCAATCCATGTGCGTTTGGGTGATGGAGTGGTTATTTTAACAGGATAACAGTCTCTCATTCTCTATCTGAGAAAACATGCAAGAAGCTGTGCCTTGAATGTCCCCGCTGTGTCTGACCCGCCCGGCCCCCTCAGCCCATGTCTGCAGAAGACATTCTACCAAGAGCCAACCGTGAGAACCAAGAAAGGGAATGGCAGGAGGGCTTCTGGTGGGGAAGGGTACATTTCGGGGAGGAGGGAAATGGAAAACACCACCCTGTGGCTGCTTGAAGTTAATCATTACTTATAATGAACACACACACACACCTAGGTTTTCTGGATCCATCGTGGGAGAGAGGTCCGTTGTGTCCCTGAAGATGGGCCCCTAGTCATGCAAGATGACGTTTTGTTGACATTGCACCCACCTCCCCAGTTTCCTACTGGGTTTTAGTTTTCTAGGATCTGACTTAACGCAGAGACAGTGATGGCGTTGGAGTGTGCAGTGCCATACACTCGCTGGGAAATCTTAGGACCTGCACCACGTTCTCAGGATGAAGTCAGCTTCACACCCGTGTGACATGCAGCTCTGTGTAGCGTGCTTCCTGGAACGTCTCCTTCCAAAGTGGACCCCGAAAATCAAGATCCTTTTCTTCTTTGTTTCACTGCTACTGTTGGAGACTTCAATGCTGACATCTGGGGAGTGTTAGTTAATGTATGGTCATGGAAAGCGCATGCGCTGACGGGATTCGCCACTAGAGGGAGACATGTCTCCCTATTTGGGCTCAACTGGCTGCTGTTTAAGAAAGGGGTTGTTTATCCTTTGTTTGCTGTGTGTCTTTCATTCTCTTTCTTTCTTTTCTTTCTTATCCTTCTTATCGTGCTTATTTTTTGAGACAGAGCTTTTTTCTGTAGCCCTGGCTGTTCCAGAACTCCTTCTGTAGACCAGGCTGGCCTCAAACTCAGAGATCCACCTTCCTCTGCCTCCTGAGTGCTGAGACTAAAGGTGTGTGCCACCATTGCCTGGTATGTGCTTGTTTCTTTGGTGAAATAAGGTCTCACTGTACAGCCCTGGCTGGCCAAGAATTGAGTATGTGGACCATGCTGGCCTGGAACTCAGAGAGCGTCCTAACCCTGAGTGCTAGGATTAAAGGCGTGCACCACCAAGCCTCGCTTAAGGAAATGTCATGGTGGAAGGCAGAAGTATGCACCATGCAAAGTTGCCAGACGTAGTAAATAAAAATAGAACCCCTGAAAAGGAACACAAACTGTACACAAGATATGGTTATTGATGGTGTATTATAAATGACAACAATGAGAACAGCTCACACGGGCACTCCAAGCCCCCAAGATCCCAGATGCCTCCAAGACCAGGCCTGAACCCCGAGAGAGAGAGAGAGAGAGAGAGAGAGAGAGAGAGAGAGAGAGAGAGAGAGAGAGAGAGAGAGAACACGAGCACCTCCTGTCCTCTATCCTACCCCTCTACTTACCTGTGACCACGCCCAAGTGGGTATGGTCAGCGGTACAGGTATCCAGGGTCTCTCCCTACAAACACCCACGCAATTGAATTACTTTTTAAAGTTCATGTAAGTTTAGCCTGAGTATGGGTGGGCTAGCCTTACCCTCAGCTTTCAATACCCAGCATTTCAGCTAAAGTTGGGACTTCTTGTATAAAAAGCACCATTCTCTCTTTGAAATTGGACTCTGCCACATAAACGCAGACAAATTCCCGTGTTACATCTGCAGTTTCAAATAATCTTTTGATGTAAACTTGTCCACATAGTATTTGATTCATCTCTCAACCCTGGTGGAAAATGTGGGCATAACTTTTGTCTGATATTTGGTTTTGATGTTGGTGTGCTGCCTTCGGTTATTGTTTGCATTATGTATTCTATCATCTAGGCTGGGTGTGTTTTAGCATGCATCAATTATAATGGGTTTCATTATGATACTTTTTCTTGTTTGTTTAGACAGGGTCTCCTGTGGCTAAGGGTGACCTTCTCGTCCTCCTGCCTGTACCTTCCAGTGTTGGGATTATAAGCACATGCCATCAGGCCCAGTTTAGGTGATGCTGAGTATCAAACCAGCACTCGGTACATGCTAGGTACATGCTATGCCTCAACCAGCCCCTAGTGATATTTTCATGCATGACTATAACATATCTCGATAATACTCACTTAGGGGAGCACTTTTACATTTCCTTGCTATTTTTATGTGTATCTGAGCATGCCTGCATGAGTTTAGGTGCAACACATGCAAGCTGGAGCCTGAGGCACTGGGCCCCTGGAACTGGAATTTCAGATGGTTGTGAAGCACCACGGGGGTACTGGGAATCGAACCCCAGTCCTCTGGAAGATCGGCAATGCTCCACCTAAGGTGTGCATTTTTTTTTAAGATTTTTATTTATTTATTATATATACAACATTCTGCTTCCATGTATATCTGCACACCAGAAGAGGGCACCAGATCTCATAATGGATGGTTGTGAGCCACCATGTGGTTGCTGGGAATTGAACTCAGGACCTCTGGAAGAGCAGTCAGCGCTCTTAACCTCTGAGCCATCTCTCCAGTCCCAAGGTGTGCATTTTTACAAAGCTTCTCAGTTGATTCTGAAGTGAAGTCGGGGTTAAGAACCCCAGAACAAGCCCTCAAGCTGGGGAACAAGAAAGACCCTGGCATCCCATGTGTTTAATACACTGTTCCTTAGACTTGAAAAATGTTTGGGCCCCTTGAAAGAAAAAAGCTGCTTGGGTAACTGTCGTGGCCCAGCATGTCTCAGTCCCAAACCATGGAAGCCACGAGGTTTGGCCTGAGTTGGGGAGCATGGACTTGGAAACTCCTAGCAACCCAACGGCGATAAAGACCAGACACAGGCATCTTGTCATCTTTAGAGAGCTCTCGGTTCCATGCTGCAAAACTGGAGTCTCTCCTTTACTCAGCATCTTCCTGGCTGTAATCTAACCGTTCTTCCCTGACCCTGACACCATTTCTGTCCCATCTCCCTAGACCCTGTCAGCAGATCTCTCAACCGCCTCTCCTCCTGTAAACCTCTCCCCAGATACCTCCGAACCCTAGGTCCTCACTCACGTACACCTAGCCCTCCGCCCTGGTGAGGCCTAGTCAAATGCTTAGTTCTGTAGAGATGCACATTCTCCACTGAGGCTCTGCCATTGCACAGAAATCAGCTAGCATCTGCACTACAATGCAGACAGGAGCTCCAGTGGTTAGGACCCCGAGAAATTCTCTAATGGAATCAGTTCTTGGTTCTCGACAGTTAACTTTATTTTCCCAGAGGTGGCAAATGACTTATAACATATGTTCTTTCATAAATAAATAAGAATTTCTATTTATTTTTATGTGCATTGGTGTTTTGCCTGCATGTATGTCTTTGTAAGGGTACCAGAGCCCCTGGAACTGGAGTTACAGTTGTGAGCTGCCTGCTGGGTTCTGGGAATTGTCTTCTAGAACGGCCTATAATGTGTGTTCTGACAAAAAGAAAATCTTCAGTTTTCAACTCTTACACAACTATAAGACTAAACTTACAATCAAAAGCAAAATGTTAGTTTAGTGCATATAATAATGTTTTTGTTTTTTTGTTTTTTTAGTAGAAATTAAACTGCTACAGACCAGAGAATCTGCTTGGAGTGCGAGCTCTTGAGCTCAGCCTGCTTGCCTCTCACACGCCCTACGGCGAACTGGTTAAGCTGCTGCTTTTTAGGATTTTTTAAGTGTATGTGGGATCGCCTGCTTATATGAAAGTACAGGGTACATCCTGGTGCCCTTGGGACATTAAATCCCCAGGGATTAGACTTACAAAAGTTTTGTGGTGCGATGCAGATGCTGGGAGCCAGCCAAACTTAGATCCACTGCAAAAGTCATTTCTTCAAAACAAAAGAAAACAAAAACATAGCTGGAGAGATGGCTGGGTAATTAAGAGCACAGCCTGTTCTTCTAGAAGACTTGGGTTCAATTCCTAGCACCAAAAGGTAGTTCACAACTGTAACTCCAGTTCCAGGGGATGCCCTCTCTGGCCTTTGAAGGCAGCAAGCATACACACGGTATACAGACATACATACAAGCCAAGCACTCAGGCATATACAATAAGGTTTGTTTGTGGGTTGGTTGGTTTGATTTTTAGAAACAGAGTTTCTCTATGTAGCCCTGACTGTCCTGGAATTCCCTCTGTAGACCAGGCTGGCCTCAAATTCGGAGATCCGACTGCTTCTGCCTCCCAAATGCTGGGATTAAAGGCGTGTGCCACCATGTCTGTCTTAAAGTTTTTAATGGAAAAAAAAATCAAACCATGATGAATCTTTGACTGTGCTGTAGCTAGCGTGATTTGGCTGTGTATAAATGGAGACAAGTGTGTTAATCCGTCTCTGTTTGAATATTACTGTGAAAACAAAGTTACAATCTCTAGAAGAGTGTAGTTGTCCCTCCCTCCATAAAGTAAAGCCAAGGAATGTGAGCTCAAAACTGCCCTGATGCTCTGGCACCTCACAGAGGGCTCTGTGCAGCCCGAGAAGGAAGTCCTCAAGGTCTGTGTGCCATGTGAGGGGAACAGCCAGTCTTAAAAGAGCAGGGGGAGGGGGATGTGAGGTGCAAGGGTGCAGGGGGACAGGAAGGGCAAAGGAGCAACTTCTCATGTTCTGTCTTGCACAGTAGATAGTAACTGGTTGGAAAATATCAGTCACAATTTCAAAACGGCTGGTAGTTAGTGTTTAAATGTCCCCAACACAAGGCAATGGTAAGTGTTTGTAGACAGTGTTTAAATGTCCCCAACACAAGGCAATGGTGTTTGTAGACAGTGTTTAAATGTCCCCACACAAGGCAATGGTAAGTGTTTGAAGGACCACAGACTTGTCTGACAAAGCTTGAGATAGGTCCATCTGGCATCAAGCAGGTATGTGAGGTGAGGATCACCCTGAGGAGGAAGAATGATTTCACCTGAAATAAACAAGAACCCTGAGTTCTCCAGGGGAACCAGGAAGAAAGACTCACAGGGCATCCAGAATGTGGCCTCTGGAAGGTTTGCCTCCTCCCTCCTGACCTTCAGATATGCAGGCACCTGCCATCAAAGTGAGATCTGCCTAAGATACAGAAGTGCCAGGAGGCAGGCAGCAGGGGGAGGCAGATGCCTGGGGGTGAGGAGCAGACAGATCCCAGAGGTCAGCTACTTGAAAGCAGCATGTGTTCTAGAGCCGTCCCCAGGGCCCTGCAGGGAAGTCTGCACACCTGCAACCGTGTCATTAGTGAATCTTCAGGAAACCTTGTGGGACTGGCTCTGTGTCCACACCAGATGGAGCCAGTCAGCCAAAGTAATGAACAGATCCTACAGCAAGTTGACAGGAGGGTGGTGGCAAGGTCAGGGTAGGGAAGGTGTTTAGGTCCAGGAGCAGAAACTGTGGTTTAGAAATTGGAAGAATTCACCATAAGTAACTCAGTATATTTCACCCCATCAAGAACACCCTTGCTTGCTTTTGTTAAAATCACAATGCATGAAGACCTGTGGTTTGGATTTATCTTTTTTCAAAAGCAGAAGGGTTAAAATGAAGCCTTTGTCTTGTGTAGCTGTACCCCGAGTCTTCCTCTCCATCTGCCCCATATAGGCTTTGGGTGGCGCCTGCTTCCTGTATCCTGTGCTCAGTTTTTGTTTGTTCTGTTCTGTTCTGTGGTGCTGAAGATCGAATGCAGGGGTCTGTGCGTGCTAGGCAAGCTCTCTACCACCAAGCTGCAGCCCTAGCCTATGCCAGTAATAAACAGTCACCAAAGCCTTGGGTCACCTCAGGGGACACAAGACAGAAAAAGACCAGGCCTCCTTTGCTCTCACAGCCCAGTCACACACTGCGTTCCCTACAACAAATCCCTGTGTACCTCCTTCCACTGACTTGCAGGGAAACTGGCCTGGGCCCATTACAACTCTGGTATATTGCTGGTGCCGTTCCATCCATTTAAAATAATTCTGTATGAACGCATGTAGAGCGGTCTCATTCTTTACAGGGCCACTGGCCTGGGGAGCCACTTCCTCAAGTGTAGGTATGGTTTTTATGTTGAAATTTTCTCGTTTGACTATGCATGCAGTCTACTTACACTTCCTCATCAGTACAGGGAAGTTTTAGGGTGTTTTTCCCCCATGTATAGAATTTAAAGAACAAACACTGAATGACCCAAAGGACACACACTGCCTATAACCACCCTGGAGTGTATAAAAAGATGACTCAAAATTATTGCCATGCAGGTTTTTTTGTTTTGTTTTGTTTTTGTATTTGGGTTTTTTTGGGGGGGAGGGGGGTTTCAAGACAGGGTTTCTCTGTATAACTGTCCTGGAACTCGCTCTATAGACCAGGCTGATGTCAAACTCACAGAAATCTGCCTGCCTCTGCCTTCCGAGTGCTGGGCTTAAAGGCGTGCACCACCAACACCAGGCCCATGCATTTCTTCTTTAGGCAGCAGACAGAATGTACAGTTCTGCAATTAGGCCCAAATATCTTGACAGAATAAGGGTCCTAAGATCCAACCTGGTTCAAATTCAAGCCCTGAAACCTCCTACCTGTGTTAGCGGCGTTAGGCAGCTTCATCGGTCTACGTCTAAAACCCCACAAATACTCCGGAGGTATTGTCCAGTGATGACAGGATAGTTATAAACATGGGAAACTTGTGCTCACACGTCATCGAGATTGGTGGTGACAAAATACACAGTTTAAAGTTGCAGTATTATCTAGAAGATTCTACAAGCACTGATTCCAAAAATACTTTTGTTTCCTTAAAACAACAACAAAAAAGGCTGCAAAGATAAAAATAAAAATAAAAAGTCTTCCATTACAAAATAAAGAATACTAGTCAGTTGTAACAGTACTGCACTCTGGCTCTAAGATAATCGTATGTTTAAGGCCAGCCTGGGCTATCATAGACCTTGTCTCAAAACAAACAAGAGAGGAATGAGGGTGCTAATTTAAAGCCAAATCAAGCTGGCTCCATTGCTCAATCATTTCCATTCAGAACAGGTTAATTCCTACTTCTACTTAAAAGCTCCTGTGAACCATGACTTCCCCACTCTTTGGTGCCCTACATTCTGTCAGGAAATCCTGCCAGGGCCATCTCGGTTTCTGATCTAACCACCATCAGCACATCCATGGCTGTGACCCTAATCCAGGCCAGCACAGAAACATCTAGAACGGTGTTTAGCTAGGTGTCTGGGTAGCCCCATGGACATACACAAAATTAACCATCGCACGACGTTGAACACAAGATGGGAAGTTAATAGACTCACTAAAATAGTTTCATTTCAGGTATTGTCACTGAAAGAAAAACAAAATGCAATGAGCCTCTCACAGAACTAATAAAAAATGAGAAGAGGGGCTGTAGAGATGGCTTAACAGTTAGGAGCACTGGCGTTTCTTCCAGAGGACCGGGGTTCAATACTTGGAACCTGCGTGGCAGCTCACAACCGTCTGTAGCTCCAGCTCACAAGCGTTCTGTCACGTATTGAGGGGAGATCATGAACCCACCCTCAAGGAGCTAAAGGCAGCTCATAGTTGCTGGGGTGAGGTGAGTCATTTTCCTCAGCGCTGTAGCCACTTATTCCGCTTACACCAGTGGATACCACCTGTGGTATACACGCAAACAACCCAAGTTAAACTCAGTGGCTCACAGAAACAAAATGGAATGAGACATGAAAGGAGCTGGGGGCTGTTTAGAAGCGGAAGCCCTTCAGCAGGAGTGGACGGGGCATCGGAGAGGACACAGTTATGGAAACGACCAAAACACATCGCATGAGATTGTCAAAGAATCGGAAGATAAATTAATACATTCAAAAACTTTAAAAGGATGCAGGAGCTGTCGGAGTTTAATCTCCAGTAGCAAGTATATGGCATAAATAATATGCAAAGTACATTCTGCATATCTGTCATTAAAAAGAAAGAAAAAAATACAAGAGGCTGGAGGGATAGCTCAGCGGGTAAGAGCACTTTCTGTGCTTGCAGAGCCCAGGCTTGCCTCCCAGGACCCCCAAAGTGGCTCAGCACCATCTGGTTCCAGGAGATCCAGTACCCTCTTCTGGCCTGTGTGGGTTCTACACATATATGGTATACTTTCGTATGCACTTTCATTTTTAAAAATACAAAATTAGGTTCAAAATGAATTTTTTGTTTGTTTTTTTAGGCAGGGTTTCTCTGTAACTTTGGAGCCTGTCCTGGAACTCGCTCTGGAGAACAGGCTGGCCTCGAACTCATAGAGCTCTGCCTGCCTCAGCCTCCCGAGTGCTGGGACTAAAGGTGTGAGCCACCACTGCCCACCTCTCAAAATGAATATTTATTTACAAAAAGAAAACATAACTAAGGATTACAAATTGTAAATAAAAGGAATTAAATATCATGAGCCTGTTAAAGCACAAATTAGATCATAGAGAGGGAGTTGGGGCTAAATATGGCAGCCTCAGGACACACTCGTGTGGTGGCTGTGTGATCTCCCAGGTGGGCAGCAGACCTATGAACATGTTTGGTGCCCATTAACCCTCTGCTTCACGTCCCAGATGAAGGGAACCATGCACTCTGTGGCCTTTTGGGCCTGGATTCTTTGCTTAGCCACTCATTTTCCAGGTCCACACACACACACACTGCAGCATCTAACAGTAATGGTTTGGGGTTTTCTCTTTTGCCTGGGAGTTTTACTACACACTGGGGGTGGGGATTCAGTCTTCATTGGGACTGCTTTTCTCTTGGTGGCCGGGATGTCTCTCAACTACTTCAACTCCTCTTAAGTCCTCTGTCCCCAGAGGCCCTGGGCAGCTGTGGCTTGGCCACCTGCTCGTAAGAGCAGTCGTGCTTTGATATGGAAGGCCCACTCATTTGTGGAAGGCTTGGTGGTGCTAATTTGGAAGGTTCTGGAAACTTTGAGGTAGGACCTAACTACAGGAAGTAGGTCACTGGGGGTATGTCCTTGGGGATATCTTGTCCCTAATTGCTCCTCATCTGACCTTCTTCTTTCCTGGCTACTGTGCTATGACATGTCCTCCCCACCACAGTGGGCTGTGATCCTTCTGGAAGTGTGAGCCAAAATCTAAGTTTGGGGTTTTAGCTATACATTTTTGAGACAGGGTCTCATGTAGCTCAGACACGCCTTGACCTCCTGTTCTTGCTGTCCCCATGCCGGAATTACAGACATGTGTCACTGTGTCCAGACTCTTTACATTCTTCATGGCAGGTGGCTGGTCACAGCGATAAGGAAACAAACTCAGGGGCAAAGCCTCACTCTCCTCAGAGCATGGCCCCCTTGGGCAGAGAGTGCTTCCACCACAGTGGAGGCACCATGTCTCCCAAGTTCTTGGTTGCCTTGTGGCCTTCTCGAGGCTGCCGAGATTTTATTTTTTACATGTATTTATTTAGTGTATTGGGGCAGGGGGCTTGTGCATGTCATGGTACATTTGTGGAGGGCAGAGGGCAGCTTACAGGACTAAGTTTTTCTTTTCACCAGTGGGTCCCAGGGATCAGGTTCCAGGCACCAGGTTTGACGGGGGTCCCCTCTGCCAACTGAGCCATCTTGCTGACCCAAGATGACTTTTTAAAAAATTGCCAAGTAATTTCCACAATACACCACATTTATCCATTCACAAATGGACAGACACTTAGACTGTTCACTTTGGGACTAATACACAGAGTACTTAGCTGCCCACTTTTGATTCATGGACAACCACTGAACCCCTAATGCACCCCCAAAATGCTGGCAGCCATGTCTCTTGAGAGCCTGGCTCCTCTCACAAGGGGGTTACATTGCAGGCACAGCTCAGCGTCTCCTCACCTCGTCCCTTACAGTGACTACCCTCACTGTCAACTCCACTAGATCTAGAGCCCCCTGCGAGCACACCAGGGCATGTTTGTGAATGTATTCTCAGAGCGCTGAAAGTGAGTGTAGACAGCACTACCCCATTGGTTGGCAGCCTGGAAAGAAGGGTGGGAAGCCAACTGGGCGGGCCCCAGCGTTGTCTGCCTCTGCCTCCCAACTACAGAAGCGTGACAAGCCACTTTGCCACCACACCTTCCCTGCCATGATGGCCCGTGTACCCTCAAACTGTAGCCACAATAAGCTCTCCCTTCTATAAGTCTCTGTTGTCAAGTATTTTGTCACGACAGTGAGACAACTGGCCCAAGGGGAACCTGCAACTTCTGTTGCTCTTTTTCATGTTGGCCTCAGGCTCTCCCCACCAACTCATCAGATATGCTGCAGTAACTTGAACTCTGAAACAGAAAGTAGAGCCCCCACCTCACTCCCTTGTCAACTTTACAAATTAACCAGACTGTTGGCATACCCCAGGTGCCACCTCACTATACACACCAACTGCACCCTGGCTCCTGTCACCGCCATCAATATGATCCTTGGATGGCTGTCTGCATCTGCGTGACTGAAGGGGCCTTGACCTTAAGATGACCCATTAGGGAAATCCAGTTTCTACTCCAAAAGGACAAACTGGCAGCCACGGATTCAGAATCATCCCTGACCTTAAATCCAGCTTCTGCTCTCCAGCTCATGGAAACCCAGTCCATCCCTGACTGTGTTGACAGGGAAGGAAGACGACCTCAGGCTGAGAGATCCTGGGACTGGCCAGTAGGCCAGGGGAGGCCATAGCTTTGAAACGTGTGAACCCCCACACCAGCAGCTCATCCTGATAGACATGGGACTTTCCCAGTGTCAGCACCAAAATTCCCTCATTAGGGGAAACTCCTTGGTCTCTGGCAAAGCTGGGTGCTTAGTCACTATGCAAAGATAGCACACTAAGTACACAGCATTGGCTGAAGTGATCTGAGGACAAGGGTGGTAGTACACGTGTATCCCAGTACTCTTGGAGGCTGAGGCAAGAGGATCATGAGTTCAAGGCCAACCTGGACTATATAAAACATTCCAGGCCAGAAAAAAAAAAAAAAAAAGATTGAGATACAGTGATGCTATGCAAAGTGCCACACGGTTCTAGATGTGAGAAAGTCTATGAGAAAGCAACTCTTAAATGTACCATCATGGGCAATTCTTTTTTTTTCCGGGGGGGGTTCGAGACAGGGTTTCTCTGTGGCTTTGGAGGCTGTCCTGGAACTAGCTCTTGTAGACCAGGCTGGTCTTGAACTCACAGAGATCCTCCTGCCTCTGCCTCCCAAGTGCTGTGCTGTGAAATTCTTCACAGACCTTGAAAGAACAGTACTCAACTTTATATAGAAAAACAAAAGACCCAGGATAGCCAAACAACCCTGTACAATAGAGGAACTTCCAGAGGCATAACCATGCCTGACTTCAAGCTCTATTACAGCTATAGTCCTGAAAACAGCTTGGTATTGGCACAAAAATAGACAGGTAGACCAATGGAATTGAATTGAAGACCCCAATATCAATCCACACATCTATGAACACCTGATTTTTGGCAAAGAAGCTAAAATTATACAATGGAAAAAAAAACATCTTCAACAAATGGTGCTGGCACAACTGGATGCTGGCATGTAGAAGACTGCAGATAGATCCATGTCTATCGTCATGCACAAAACTTAAGTCCAAATGGATCAAAGACCTCAACATAAACCCAGACATACTGATCCTATTAGAAGAGAAAGTGGGAAATACCCTTGAACGAATAGGTACAGGAGACTGCTTCCTGAACATTACACCAGTAGCACAGACACTGAGATCAACAATTAATAAATGGGACCTCCTGAAACTGAGAAGCTTCGTAAGGCAAAGGACACAGTCAGCAAGACAAAATGACAGCCCACAGACTGGGAAAAGATATTCACCAACCCAACATCTGACAGAGGGCTGATTTCCAAAATATACAAAGAACTCAAGAAGCTAGTCACCAAAACACCAAACAATCCAATTTAAAAGTGGGGTACAGAACTAAATAGAGAATTCTCAATAGAGGAATCTAAAATGGCTGAAAGACACATAAGAAAGTGTTCAACATCCTTAGCCATCAGGGAAATGCAAATCAAAACAACTCTGAGATACCATCTTACTCCTGTCAGAATGGCCAAAATCAAAAACACCAATGATAGTTTATGCTGGAGAGGATGTGGAGAAAGGGGAACACTCCTTCATTGCTGGTGGGAGTGCCAACTTGTACAGCCACTTTGGAAATCAGTATGGTGACTCCTCAGGAAAATGGGAATCAGTCTACCACAAGATCCAGCAATTCCACTCTTAGGCATATACCCAAAAGATGCACATTCATACAACAAGGACATTTGTTCAACTATGTTCATAGCAGCACTATTTGTAATAGCCAGAAACTGGAAGCAGCCTAGATGCCCCTCAACCGAAGAATGGACAGAGAAAATGTGGTACATTTACACAATGGAGAACTACTCAGTGGAAAAACACAATGGAATCTTGAAATTCCCAGGCAAATGGATAGAATTAGAAGAAACCATACTGAGTGAGGTAACCCAGACCCTGAAAGAAAAACATGGTATGTACTCACTCATATATGGATATTAGACACAGAGCAAAGGATTACCAGACTACAATTCACAATCCCAGAGAAGCTAGGAGGCAAGGAGGACCCTAAGAGCGACACACACAACACCCAGAGAAGGGGAAAGAGAAATCTCCTGAACAAATTGGGAGCAAATTGGGTGGGGAGGGGGTGAATGGGGGACAACATAAGGGAAAAATAGAGAGAGCAGGAGAAGAGATCCAGAATAGAGGGAGCAGTTTCAGGTGTAAAGAGAAATCTGGCACTAGGGAAATGTGCAGAGACCCACAAGGACGACCCCAACTAAGAATCTAAGCAATAGTGGAGTCTACCTTAAATGTCCTTCCTCTATAAGGAGATTGATGACTCCCTTGAATGCCCACCAAACAAGTATTCAGAGACTGGTGGTGACTTCACACCCACAGTGTCAAAGCCAGTGAGTAACAAGCCCTTGGCAGGAAGGATGCAGAATCCAGGAAAGGGCAGTGCCTGGCATCCTTTATCACTGTTTAAAAGGGGAACAGGGCCAGGTAGTGGTGGTGCACACCTTTATTCCCAGCACTCGGGAGGCAGAGGCAGGCAAATCTTTGTGAGTTCGAGACCAGCCTGGTCTACAAGAGCTAGTTCCTGGATAGGCTCCAAAGCCACAGAGAAACCCTGTCTCAACCCCCCCCCCGAAAAAGGGGGGAACAGGGTTGACCCAGAGGCTCACATAGCCCAGGCTGGCCTCAAACTCACTATGTAGACAAAGATGACCTTGAACTTGTGATTCTCTTGCCTGACTTCCCAAGTGCTGGGATCATAGACATGCGGCATGCCTAGTTGATATGGTGTTGGGGACGGGACCTAGGACATCCCTCACGCTAGGCAAGCACCCTACCAACTGAGCTACACCCCCAGCCTTGTTTTTACTATTGCTATGTGATGACTCATCTCACCATCTGGATTGAGAAAAACCTAAGAGACTTGCAAAGCCCAGATCCAGGTGTGTCCCTGAGAGATTTTCCAGAAATGAGATTCTGATCATAATCATGAACTTGAAATAGCATCCTGAGTGATAGGAAGTAGGTGATGGAGCTAACAGAGGTCCCTGGGGGCTGCTGTAACCCCCCCCTCTCTCTCTCTCTCTCTCTCTCTCTCTCTCTCTCTCTCTCTCTTTCCTGTCTGTAACGGGGTGAGTGGCCTCTGCCGCATGCTTTTCCTCCACCGTGATCCGTCTCCCCGTGCACCCAGGATTAACAGAGCTGAAGACCACCGGCTGAAATCTCTGAATCTGTGAGTCAAGACAAATAATCACACCCGGTAAGTTTGTCATTAGTGTTTGTGTTTTTCTTCGTGTGCGCGAGCAGTGGAGGAGAGTTTATCATTATATAGATGTGGGAGACAGACGGGCTTCCGGACTCTTGGGGGTCTGGAGGGCCCAGCAGAAAAGAAACAAGAGAGGAAGACAGTGGTGGGAAGAGTCGTCATCTCTTCTGGAAGTGGGAGGAGGCTTTCTAAGAAGTGGGCAGCCACCCCTTTTCACACACTTATCGTTCTTTTAGTCTTGGCCATGGCAACTGTCAGTGTGCCACGAAGGGTTTGCAATTCAGTGTACAAATCAGAATGAAGCTCCAGCCTATCCGGTTGCCCTGGCAGCTGTCTGAGATCCCGCCTCCTGGGAACCCCACCCTCAGCAAGGTGGGTGTCCTCAAGTCCCCCCGGGTCCTGGGGATGAAGGGTGAGGAAGCAGCCTGCTCCTCGTTTCTTTGCAGAGACCCCTCCTGATGTCACATACCTACTCTGCCTGCGACGCTCTGCTCCTTCTTTGAAGGGCTTATTCATATCTTTAGGCTACGTATCTGGGCGTTTTGCCTGCATGTGTCTGTGTATCACGCATATGCCTGGTCTGGTACCCTTGGAATCCAAAAGAGGGCATCAGATGTCTGGGACTGGAGCTATAGATGGCTGTAAACTGCTTTGTGGGCGCTGAGAATTGAACCCAGGTCCTCTAGAAGAGCAGCCATTCCTCTTAATATTGCTTTTGTTGCAATATTTTATCACAGCCTGCCTCTGCCTCCCAAGTGCTGGGATTAAAGGTATGTGCCACTGCCTCCTGTCTGCAAGGTTTTTTTTTTTAAAGATTTATTTATTTTTTTATGTATGAGTACTCTGCTTCTATGACTTTATGCAAGAAGAGGGCACCAGATCTCATAACGGATGGTTGTGAGCCGCCATGTGGTTGCTGGGAATTGAACTCAGGACCTCTGGAAGAGTAGTCAGGGCTCTTAAACACTGAGCGATCTCTCCAGCCCCTAAATTTTTATTTTAAATAATTGATCTGAGAAGACCCAGCCTAAAGGTGGGTGACACCATTCCTGGGTTTGGGTCCTGAGCCATATAAAAGAGGAGAATGCAATCTGTCGACAGACACACCCGAAGAGAGTGGTCTCTTTCTGCTCCTGACAGCGGCTGTGGATAGATGCTTCAAGTTCCTGCTTTGACTCCACGAGGATAATGGACTGTAACCTAGAATTGTGAGCCAAGTAAACTGTCTCCCTTACAGTTGCTTTTATCGCGGGGTATCTTGTCACAGCCATCGAAGGGACCCTAAGACAATAGGATCACACTTCTGTGGCTAGCGTCTTCAGGCTTTCAGGTTCATCTATGTTCAGTCTCAGTACCTTGCTCCTGTATGGCTAAGTACTATTCTATTGCATGGCTGGACCACATTCCGTTTATCTGGGACTCGAACCCAGACCCTTGTGCATATGATAGGTGCTTGGACACTGAGCTTGCCCTTCCCCTCCCTGTGGTAATTTTTTTTTTTTTAAGGTCTGATCCAAGCTCCATCTTGTTCAGAGAAGTTGCAGAAGAGTTGTTGCTGTTGTTTTTAACCTTGCAGATAAAATGTCAATATAAGCTCCTAGCTTCATTTCTGTGGCTGTGATAGAATATTGCAACAAAAGCAACTCTTATGTGAAGAGGACACATAGGGGCCGGTGGTCGCATCTCCAGCCTAAAGAAAGCAAATGGGTAGAGGAAGGGAAGGGAGGGGAGGGGAGGGGAGAGGCGAGCTCTAGGCTGGAGTAACCTTTAAAAAAAAAAAAAAGCTAGTAAACTGCCTTAAAGGAAAAAGAAAACATCAGAATTGGGAGAAGGGCTTGAAGAGGAGGGAGGAATACAGGTGCTCCTGAGAGCTCACCCGCCGTGTCCTAAAGACCAGTGTCCCCCGACCTGTGGCCCAAGGACACCATCCCCCACAGTGCCACCCTCAGAGCCAAGGCCTAAACATAGTCATTGTGGGGACTTCTAAGTTAACATCTCAACCACAGACTGACGCATGGAGAGGCTCAAAATCTTTATTTCCTCCTTCAGTGGTATCTTCCTTCTGTCTGCAAGGATGCTGGGGTCTCACCACACTTTATTACCACACCTTTCTCTGCTTCTGCACACCCACTCAGTGGCTAATCACCCTGAGTTTGACTTTCCTGGCAGCCAGCGGCTAAAGTCACTGCTGTCTGCCGGAGCCACGCCCACACATTGGTCCAATCTGTTTGCCTTGTTCCTCCTCCGCCTCAGCCAGGTATAACTTGTTTTCCTGTCTTTGTTTCTTAACTTGTTTGGGAGATCCTGGAAGCACAGTCCTTTCCAGGATACCTGCCTTGTTGGTCGTCAGCACTGGCTGTGAGGATTCTGATGAGCCGTGTAGGCGCCCTTGTTCCAACACAAGACAGCGCATGTGCCCAGACTCTGTCCTTTCAGTTAAGAGATCAAGAGCTTCTCCTTGCTCTTATTATTATTGCTATTGTTATTTTTATTTTATGTGCAATGGTGTATGTCAGACCCCCTGCAACTGGAGTTACAGTTATGAGCTGCCATGTGGGTGCTGGGAATTGAACCCCGGTCCTCAGGAAGAACAGTCAGTGCTCTTAACCACTGAACCACCTCTCCAGCCCTCTCCTTGCTCTTGTATGTGACCCTGGAACATACCAAGATTTGTTTATCAGGCTGTGGTTTCCTGGCACCCGGAGGCCGTATGCATAGGAGAAAGAATACAACTTTGGCCTCAGAGGGACCAGTGTGATTTTGACGGGGTTCTGAGTGTCACCAGAAAGCTTCGAGGAAGGCCTGCCAAGCTCCCCTGGTGTTCGTAGAAGTCACTGTTGCTTTCGCACTTAGGGAACCTTTGATATTGTGTGGTTATAGCGTGCTAACCACACGTCTCTGTGTGCAGGACTTTCACCACCCATAGAAGTGTCTTCTCACTTCAACCACACAGCACAGCAGCCCTGTTCCACCATCCACGTTCTCCCCGGGGGGGGGGTGCAAATTACACACTGGCTGAAAGGTCGCCCTGGGCTGAGTGTAGGCTAGCCCACAGATGTGACTCCTAGATGGCCGTTAGTTCTAACTAAGGAACCTCACCAGTACTTCACGTGGCAGAGCAGGCGGTCTGGGCCACCTGAAGAGTACGCTGGGCCACCCTGAGCTGACCCCACCTTCCTTCGCAGCTAGTCTTTCCCTAGCTTCATGGATCTGCTTCAGGAGGGCCGGCCTTACCCAGCTAGGGGTCTGGTCACCTTCATGGATTGTCCAGGACACCGGCTGCTCCTACAGGGGTGTTACAGAATCCAGTCCTGTGGATTCTAGAGGACTCTTTGGTCTCTGTGTCTGGCCCCGGCTGGGGGGACTCTCCTGAGCTGCCGCCATGTCCTCAGGCACCAGCTTAGCTTCCTCCTAATTTAGGAGTTGTCTCTTCAACTCCCCCACTCCACCCAGCCAGGGCGCCAGGGCGCTGTGGCGTCCCTGACAGGACTCCCACAGAGATTGGACACTGATCCTTAACTACATCCAAATGCACAGCTCACCCAGTGCTATGCTCCATCCCTCCCAAGGGCTCTGCTGCTCCCTTCCCAGAGATGAGCCTTCAGGGTCCTGTGACCCACACACCACACACCTCTGTGGTGTCACCGCAAGGCCAAAGGGAACGAGCCAGGGCCATTACTGGCAGTGAGGCCACCTACTCCAAGATCTTGTCCAGAGCCTGGATAAGGAGCACCCAGTTACAGTTCCAACCCAGCCCACGTGCTACACATCATACATTCATTCATGTGGGCAAACACACATGAACACGAACCCAACCCACCTGGTACACATAAATCATACAGGCAGACACACATACATGAACCCAGCCCATGTGGTACACATGCATTCATGTGGGCATACATGCATATATGAAAACCAGAAAATTCTTTTCTAAAAATGACTATCTCAAAAAACAAAATGGATGCTGGGAGGTGGTGCTGCCCCCCCTTTCATCGCAGCAGAGGCAGGGGGATGCCTGTGAGTTTGAGGCCAGCCTGGTCTACAAGAGCGAGTTCCAGGACGGCCAGGGCTACACAGAGAAACCTGGTCTTGAACCCCCCCAAAAAGTGAATTGCAACATCCAAAGTTGACCTCTGGCCTCCACACTCACATGACCCACACGTGTACACCCACAGAAACACGCATGTGCACCCACACGTGTACACCCACAGAAACACGCATGTGCACCCACACGTGTACACCCACAGAAACACGCATGTGCACCCACACATGTACACCCACAGAAACATGCATGTGCACCCCCACTGTACACCCACAGAAACACGCATGTGCACCCACACTGTACACCCACAGAAACACGCATGTGCACCCACACGTGTGCACCCACAGAAACACGCATGTGCACCCACAGAAACATGCATGTGCACCCACACGTGTGCACCCACAGAAACACGCATGTGCACCCACACGTATGCACCCACAGAAACACGCATGTGCACCCACACGTGTACACCCACAGAAACACGCATGTGCACCCACACGTGTGCACCCACAGAAACATGCATGTGCACACACACATGTACACCCACAGAAACATGCATGTACACCCACAGAAACACGCATGTGCACCCACACGTGTACACCCACAGAAACATGCATGTGCACCCACACGTGTACACCCATCACATGCATGTGCACCCACACGTGTACACCCATCACATGCATGTGCACCCACACGTGTGCACCCATCACATGCATGTGCACCCACAGAAACATGCACGTGCACACACAAAATAAACAATACAGCAGTTCTCCCTTGTCTAAGAAAACTTCAAAGCCCCAGTGGACACCTGAAACCTCGGGTGTCACCACGCTCCATACTATACTGTGCTAACCTATACAGAAGTATTTCTATTCATGCAGCTAAGTACATGTTTAACATACTTGCATAGTATGCACTGGGCAGAGTGGGGGATTAAGAACGACAACATGGTAAGACAGCACGGTTATAACATACTAGACTCTTCCAGTGTCGTCCTTTGCTCTCAGAATACCCTGTTGAACTGTACTCATTTCCCCGGTCATGA
The DNA here is from genome assembly GCF_003668045.3 of Cricetulus griseus. Taxonomy (NCBI): domain Eukaryota; kingdom Metazoa; phylum Chordata; class Mammalia; order Rodentia; family Cricetidae; genus Cricetulus; species Cricetulus griseus. Next base: position 6,259,772 of record NC_048597.1, on the reverse strand, counting down.
TGATGTCATGCCTAAAGGGGACATTAAGTGAGGTGACCCGTGTAGCCTGGCGATGATGTCAGGTTACTATCTTCGGGTTCCTTGACACCGCACTGTGTGAGCCATACTGCAACAGTCGACTGGACAACCACAGCTACCGAGTGACTGGGTAGAGTGCGTTGTGTGCACACGCTGGTCAAAGGGGTGAAGTGGAGATGCATGTGTGTGTATCCCACCCCTCAGACTATCATGCAAGCGGAAATGTGAAAACACAGGCATCACGTCGTGGGACATGCACACAGCACAAACGGCACACAGTGTGCTCACTGCTCCAAAACGCTTTCCAGTTAACTCTAGGTAAGGGAATGGGCTACAACATTAATTACTTTTTCCTTTGGGGGTCAAGTTCCAGCTGATTTCCATAGGTATTGAGCAAGCTAATCCAGGAAGGGGTCAGGGCTGCTCCTCCAACTTTCCCCAGAAGCCTCAATTCCAGCAGGAGCCTATGCAAGAGGAGAACGTCCCCAGGACTCATCAGTGCAGGGGTTAAAAGGATTCAATAAAGAAAGCTGCTATTCCAGCTGGGCACACACACCTGTAATCCTAGCACTCAGGGGGCAGAGGCAGGTGGGTCTCTGAGTTCGAGGCCAGCCTGGTCTACACAGTAAATTCCAGGACAGCCAGGGCTACACAGAGAAACCCTGTCTTGAAGAGA